>NW_022262644.1:0-2500 GCF_002021735.2 Oncorhynchus kisutch | reverse complement strand
TCCCTGTTCTCTGTCCTTGATCCCATGCCCACTGCCTTAGTTAAAGCCTCCCTGTTCTCCTCCCTTGATCCACTGCCTTAGTTAAAGCCTCCCTGTTCTCTGTCCTTGACCCCATGCCCACTGCCTTAGTTAAAGCCTCCCTGTTCTCTGCCCTTGACCCCATGCCCACTGCCTTAGTTAAAGCCTCCCTGTTCTCTGTCCTTGATCCCATGCCCACTGCCTTAGTTAAAGCCTCCCTGTTCTCTGCCCCCTGGTGGTCAACACTGGAAATGCATCACTCACATCTGCCATTGAAAACTGTGGCAGTAACTCCCATACTGAAGAAAGAGGGCCTGGACCCTGAGATCCTCACCGACTTCCTCAAACCTCCCCTTCCTCACCAACTACAGGACTACCTCAAACCTTCCCCTTCCTCACCAACTACAGGACCACCTCAAACCTCCCCAACTACAGGACTACCTCAAACCTCCCCTTCCTCACCAACTACAGGACAACCTCAAACCTCCCCTTCCTCACCAACTACAGGACAACCCAAAAACCTCCCCTTCCTCACCAACTACAGGACAACCTCAAACCTCCCCTTCCCTCACCAACTACAGAACTACCCTCAAACCTCCCCTTCCTCACCAACTACAGGACAACCTCAAACCTCCCCTTCCTCACCAACTACAGAACTACCCTCAAACCTCCCCTTCCTCACCAAACTACAGGACAACCTCAAACCTCCCTTCCTCACCAAACTACAGAACTACCTCAAACCTCCCCTTCCTCACCAACTACAGGACAACCTCAAACCTGCCTTTCCTCACCAACTACAGGACTACCTCAACCTCCCCTTCCTACCAACGACCAGACTACCTCAACCTCCCCTTCCTCACCAACTACAGGACAACCTCAAACCTCCCCTTCCTCACCAACTACAGGACTACCTCAACCTACCCTTCCTCACCAACTACAGGACAACCTCAAACCTCCCCTTCCTCACCAACTACAGGACAACCTCAAACCTCCCCTTCCTCCCAACTACAGACAACCTCAAACCTCCCCTTCCTCACCAACTACAGGACTACCACAAACCTCCCCTTCCTCACCAACTACAGGACAACCTCAAACCTCCCCTTCCTCACCAACTACAAGACAACCTCAAACCTCCCCTTCCTCACCAACTACAGGACTACCACAAACCTCCCCTTCCTCACCAACTACAGGACAACCTCAAACCTCCCCTTACTCACCAACCACAGACCCTGTATCCACAACATGTCCCACAACATTCTCCCTGGAGAGTATGTCATTCATGTTTAGTGTTCTCCCCTGTTTAGTCTGTCATCATGTTTAGTGCCCTCCCTGGTTAGTCTGTCATCATGTTTAGTGTTCTCCCTGGTCAGTCCTGTCATCATGTTTATTGTCCTCCCTGGAGAGTATGTCATCATTTTTAGTCTGTCATCATGTTTAGTGTCTCCCTGAGTTTTTAGTGTTCTCCCTGGAGAGTATGTCATCATTTTTAGTCTGTCATCATGTTTAGTGTTCTCCCTGGTTAGTCTGTCATCATGTTTAGTGTTCTCCCGGTTAGTCTGTCATCATGTTTAGTGTTCTCCCTGGTTAGTCTGTCATCATGTTTAGTGTTCTCCCTGTTAGTCTGTCATCATGTTCTAGTGTCCTCCCCTGGTTAGTCCTGTCATCATGGTTTAGTGTCCCTCCCTGGAGAGTAATGTCCATCATTTTAGTCTGTCATCCCATGTTTAGTGTTCTCCCTGGTTAGTCTGTCATCATGTTTAGTGTTCTCCCTGGTTAGTCTGTCATCATGTTTAGTGTCCTCCCTGGTTAGTCTGTCATCATGTTTAGTCCCTCCCCTCCCCCTCTCCCTCCCCTCTCCCTCCCCTCCCCTCGCCCTCTCTCCCTCCCCTCGCCCTCTCTCTCCTCCCCTCGCCCCCTCTCCCTCCCCTCCCCCTCCCTCTCCCTCCCTCCCTCCCCCTCTCCCTCCCCCTCTCCCTCCCCTCTCCCTCCCCTCGCCATCCCTCCTTCCCCCCTCTCCCTCCCCTCGCCCCCTCTCCTCGCTCCCCGCTCCCCCTCCGCCTCCCCTCTCCTCCCTCCGCCTCCCCTCTCCCTATGCCTCCCCTCTCCCTCCCCCTCTCCCTCCCTCCCCTCCCCCTCCCCCCTCTCCCTCTCTTCTCCGTTCTGAGCCAGGTGTGACTGTCTGTGTTCTCGAAGGCGGGTTAGAGTCTACAGTAGCTACAGCCACAAGCCTGAGATACGATGCCAGAAAACTAACTTTCTATTTATGGCAAGTTTCCGGTTTCCACATTAATAATGATGAGGATAATAAGGTGTGATATTATCACTACCCACACCACACACACACAACACACCACACACACACACACACACACACACACACACACACACTTCCAGGTTTCCACATTAATAATGATGCGGACAATAAGGTGTGATATTATCACTACCCTCATGATGATTGCCCACACAGACACACACACACACA
>NW_022262643.1:102407-119462 GCF_002021735.2 Oncorhynchus kisutch | reverse complement strand
GGTTTGGCGAGGACAACATTCAAGACTTCAGGTCTAAGAACGATATCAAATATCCTCATACATTTTATTTCATTATCTCTTTTTGAACGGTTGAATGTGTTGTATTTTATTTGTCCCTCGACCTGTACTTCTCTGCTGAGTGTTGTTGTTCTGTCTTTTACCCCTACAGAGCTCGGAGGGTCATTCTCTCTGCTGAGTGTTGTTGTTCTGTCTTGTACCCTACAGAGTCGGAGGTCATTCTCTCTGCTGAGTGTGTTGTTCTGTCTTGTACCCCTACAGAGCTCGGAGGTCATTCTCTCTGCTGAGTGTTGTTGTTCTGTCTTGTACCCCTACAGAGCTCGGAGGTCATTCTCTCTGCTGAGTGCTGTTGGTCTGTCGTAACCCTATAGAGCTCGGAGGTCATTCTCTCTGCTGAGTTGGTTGTTCTGTCTTGTACCCCTACAGAGCTCGGAGGTCATTCTCTCTGCTGAGTGTTGTTGTTCTGTCTTGTACCCCTACAGAGCTCGGAGGTCATTCTCTCTTGCTGAGTGCCTCTGGACAATGTTGCTCTGCTCTGACAGTTTGATAACTATGTTTACTCTCTCTTCCTTTTCCCTTGTCATCCTCTTTCATAAACTCTCTCCCCTTTTTTTTCCTCTCTCTCTCTCTTCTCTCCTCTCTCTCTCTCTCTTCTCTCTCTCTACCTATCTCTCTCTCTACCTATCTCTCTCCTCTCTCTCTACCTATCCCTCTCTCTCTCTCTCTCTCTCTCGCTTCTCTCTCTCTACCTATCTCTCTCTCTACCTATCTCTCGCTCTCTCTCTCTCTACCTATCCCCCTGTCTCTCTTCTACTATCTCTCTCCCTCTCTCTCTTACCTATCCCTCACTCTCTCTCTCTACCTACCCCCTGTCTCTCTCGTTCCCACCTGTTCTCTCTCTCCCTCTCTGTCTCTGTCTTCTCTCTCTCTCTCTAGTGGTTCTGTTGGACACCACAGCTGTTCTGGGTGAGTTGGACTGGAGGACCTACCCAGTGATAGGGGTAAGTGTTTCTCCTACCATACCATTGTATAGGCGGGCGCCCTCAGGATGTGGTTTTAGACCTACAGTGAAATGCTTACTTACACGCCCCTAACCCATAATGTATGGAGGCTATATACAGGTGTGGATATATGTGGAGGCTATATACAGGTGGTACCGGTACAGAGTCAATGTGGAGGCTATATACAGGGGGTACCGGTACAGGGTCAATGTGGAGACTATATAAGGGGGTACCGGTACAGAGTCAATGTGGAGGCTATATACAGGGGTACCGGTACAGAGTCAATGTGGAGGCTATATACAGGGGGTACCGTACAGAGTCAATGTGGAGGCTATATACAGGGGGGTACCGTACAGAGTCAATGTGGAGACTATATACAGGGTATTACGGTACAGAGTCAATGTGGAGACTATATACAGGGTATTACGGTACAGAGTCAATGTGGAGGCTATATACAGGGGGTACCGGTACAGAGTCAATGTGGAGGCTATATACAGGGGGTACCAGTACAGAGTCAATGTGGAGGCTATATACAGGGGGTACAGAGTCAATGTGGAGGCTATATACAGGGTGTTACGGTATAGAGTCAATGTGGAGACTCTATATAAGGGGTACCGGTACAGAGTCAATGTGGAGGCTATATACAGGGGGTACCGGTACAGAGTCAATGTGGAGGCTATATACAGGGGGTACAGAGTCAATGTGGAGGCTATATACAGGGGTGTTACGGTACAGATCAATGTGGAGGCTATATACAGGGGGTACCGGTACAGAGTCAATGTGGAGGCTATTACAGGGTATTAGGGTACAGAGTCAATGTGGAGGCTATATACAGGGTATTAGGGTACAGAGCCAATGTGGAGGCTATATACAAGGGTATTACGGTACAGAGTCAATGTGGAGGCTATATACAGGGGGTACCGGTACTGAGTCAATGTGGAGGCTATATACAGGGGGAACTGGTACAAGAGTCAATGTGGAGGCTATATACAGGGGGGTACTGGTACAGAGTCAATGTGGAGGCTATATACAGGGAGTACCGGTACAGAGTCAATGTGGAGGCTATATACAGGGGGGTACAGAGTCAATGTGGAGGCTATATACAGGGTGTTACGGTACAGAGTCAATGTGGAGGCTATATACAGGGGGTACCGGTACAGAGTCCAATGTGGAGGCTATATACAGGGGGTACCAGTACAGAGTCAATGTGGAGGCTATATACAGGGGGTACAGAGTCAATGTGGAGGCTATATACAGGTGTTACGGTACAGAGTCAATGTGGAGACTATATACACGGGTGTTACGGTACAGAGTCAATGTGGAGGCTATATACAGGGTGTTACGGTACAGAGTCAATGTGGAGACTATATACAGGGGTATTACGGTACAGAGTCAATGTGGAGGGCTAATACGGGGTATTACGGTACAGAGTCAATGTGGAGGCTATATACAGGGTATTACGGTAGCAGAGTCAATGTGGAGGCTATATACAGGGTGTTACGGTACAGAGTCAATGTGGAGGCTATATACAGGGGGTACTGGTACAGAGTCAATGTGGAGGCTATATACAGGGTGTTACGGTACAGAGTCAATGTGGAGGCTATATACAGGGGAAACCAGTAACAGAGTTAATGTGGAGGCTATATACAGGGGGTACCGGTACAGGAGTCAATGTGGAGGCTATATACAGAGGGTAACCAGTACAGAGTCAATGTGGAGGCTATATACAGGGGGTACCGGTACAGAGTCAATGTGGAGGCTATATACAGGGGAAACCAGTACAGAGTCAATGTGGAGACTATATACAGGGGGTACCGGTACAGAGTCAATGTGGAGGCTATATACAGGGTGTTACGGTACAGAGTCAATGTGGAGGCTATATACAGGGTATTAGGGTACAGAGTCAATGTGGAGGCTAATATACAGGGTATTAGGGTACAGAGTCAATGTGGAGACTATATACAGGGTATTACGGTACAGAGTCAATGTGGAGGCTATATACAGGGTATTACGGTACAGAGTCAATGTGGAGGCTATATACAGGGTATTACGGTACAGAGTCAATGTGGAGGCTATATACAGGTTATTACCGTACAGAGTCAATGTGGATGCTATATACAGGGTATTACGGTACAGAGTCAATGTGGAGGCTATATACAGGGTGTTACGGTACAGAGTCAATGTGGAGACTATATATAGGGGGTACCGGTACAGAGTCAATGTGGAGGCTATATACAGGGTATTAGGGTACAGAGTCAATGGTGGAGGCTATATACAGGGTATTAGGGTACAGAGCCAATGTGGAGGCTATATACAGGGTATTACGGTACAGAGTCAATGTGGAGGCTATATACAGGGGCTACCGGTACTGAGTCAATGTGGAGGCTATATACAGGGGGTTACTGGTACAGAGTCAATGTGGAGGCTATATACAGGGGGTACTGGTACAGAGTCAATGTGGAGGCTATATACAGGGAGTACCGGTACAGAGTCAATGTGGAGGCTATATACAGGGGGTACAGAGTCAATGTGGAGGCTATATACAGGGTGTTACGGTACAGAGTCAATGTGGAGGCTATATACAGGGGGTACCGGTACAGAGTCAATGTGGAGGCTATATAACAGGGGGTACCAGTACAGAGTCAATGTGGAGGCTATATACAGGGGGTACAGAGTCAATGTGGAGGCTATATACAGGGTGTTACGGTACAGAGTCAATGTGGAGACTATATATAGGGGGTACCGGTACAGAGTCAATGTGGAGGCTATATACAGGGGGTACCGGTACAGAGTCAATGTGGAGGCTATATACAGGGTGTTACGGTACAGAGTCAATGTGGAGGCTATATACAGGGTATTAGGGTACAGAGTCATGTGGAGGCTATATACAGGGGGTACTGGTACAGAGTCAATGTGGAGGCTATATACAGGGAGTACCGGTACAGAGTCAATGTGGAGGCTATATACAGGGGGTACAGAGTCAATTGTGGAGGCTATATACAGGGTGTTACGGTACAGAGTCAATGTGGAGGCTATATACAGGGTGTTACGGTACAGAGTCAATGTGGAGGCTATATACAGGGTGTTACGGTACAGAGTCAATGTGGAGACTATATATAGGGGTACCGGTACAGAGTCAATGTGGAGGCTATATACAGGGGGTACTGGTACAGAGTCAATGTGGAGGCTATATACAGGGGGTACCGGTACAGAGTCAATGTGGAGGCTATATACAGGGGGTACCAGTACAGAGTCAATGTGGAGGCTATATACAGGGGGTACTGGTACAGAGTCAATGTGGAGGCTATATACAGGGGGTACCGGTACAGAGTCAATGTGGAGGCTATATACAGGGTGTTACGGTACAGAGTCAAATGTGGAGGCTATATACAGGGGGTACAGAGTCAATGTGGAGGCTATATACAGGGGGTACCAGTACAGAGTCAATGTGGAGGCTATATACAGGGGGTACCAGTACAGAGTCCAATGTGGAGGCTATATACAGGGTGTTACGGTACAAGAGTCAATGTGGAGGCTATATACAGGGGGTACAGAGTCAATGTGGAGGCTATATACAGGGGGTACCAGTACAGAGTCAATGTGGAGGCTATATACAGGGGGTACCAGTACAGAGTCAATGTGGAGGCTATATACAGGGGGTACAGAGTCAATGTGGAGGCTATTTTTTATAAATTTTTTAATTTATTATTTAACCTTTATTTAACCAGGTAGGCTAGTTGAGAACACCTTTATTTAACCAGGTAGGCTAGTTGAGAACACCTTTATTTAACCAGGTAGGCTAGTTGAGAACACCTTTATTTAACCAGGTAGGCTAGTTGAGAACACCTTTATTTAACCAGGTAGGCTAGTTGAGAACAAGTTCTCATTTGCAACTGCGACCTGGCCAAGATAAAGCATAGCAGTGTGAGCAGACAACAAAGAGTTACACATGGAGTAAACAATTAACAAGTCAATAACACAGTAGAAAACAAAGGGGGAGTCTATATACAATGTGTGCAAAAGGCATGAGGAGGTAGGCAAATAATTACAATTTTGCAGATTAACACTGGAGTGATGAATGATCAGATGGTCATGTACAGGTAGAGATATTGATGTGCAAAAGAGCAGAAAAGTAAATAAATAAAAACAGTATGGGGATGAGGTAGGTGAAGAAGGGTGGGCTATTTACCAATAGACTATGTACAGCTGCAGCGATCGGTTAGCTGCTCAGATAGCTGATGTTTGAAGTTGGTGAGGGAGATAAAAGTCTCCAACTTCAGCGATTTTTGCAATTCGTTCCAGTCACAGGCAGCAGAGTACTGGAACGAAAGGCGGCCAAATGAGGTGTTGGCTTTAGGGATGATCAGTGAGATACACCTGCTGGAGCGCGTGCTACGGAAGGGTGTTGCCATCGTGACCAGTGAGCTGAGATAAGGCGGAGCTTTATCCAGCATGGACTTGTAGATGACCTGGAGCCAGTGGGTCTGGCGACGAATATGTAGCGAGGGCCAGCCGACTAGAGCATACAAGTCGCAGTGGTGGGTGGTATAAGGTGCTTTAGTGACAAAACGGATGGCACTGTGATAAACTGCATCCAGTTTGCTGAGTAGAGTGTTGGAAGCCATTTTGTAGATGACATCGCCGAAGTCGAGGATCGGTAGGATAGTCAGTTTTACTAGGGTAAGCTTGGCGGCGTGAGTGAAGGAGGCTTTGTTGCGGAATAGAAAGCCGACTCTTGATTTGATTTTCGATTGGAGATGTTTGATATGAGTCTGGAAGGAGAGTTTGCAGTCTAGCCAGACACCTAGGTACTTATAGACGTCCACATATTCTAGGTCGGAACCATCCAGGGTGGTGATGCTAGTCGGGCATGCGGGTGCAGGCAGCGACCGGTTGAAAAGCATGCATTTGGTTTTACTAGCGTTTAAGAGCAGTTGGAGGCCACGGAAGGAGTGCTGTATGGCATTGAAGCTTGTTTGGAGGTTAGATAGCACAGTGTCCAATGACGGGCCGAAAGTATATAGAATGGTGTCGTCTGCGTAGAGGTGGATCAGGGAATCGCCCGCAGCAAGAGCAACATCATTGATATACACAGAGAAAAGAGTCGGCCCGAGAATTGAACCCTGTGGCACCCCCATAGAGACTGCCAGAGGACCAGACAGCATGCCCTCCGATTTGACGCACTGAACTCTGTCTGCAAAGTAATTGGTGAACCAGGCAAGGCAGTCATCCGAAGAACCGAGGCTCCTGAGTCTGCCGATAAGAATATGGTGATTGACAGAGTCGAAAGCCTTGGCAAGGTCGATGAAGACGGCTGCACAGTACTGTCTTTTATCGATGGCGGTTATGATATCGTTGAGTACCTTGAGTGTGGCTGAGGTGCACCCATGACCGGCTCGGAAACCAGATTGCACAGCGGAGAAGGTACGGTGGGATTCGAGATGGTCAGTGACCTGTTTGTTGACTTGGCTTTCGAAGACCTTACATAGGCAGGGCAGGATGGATATAGGTCTGTAACAGTTTGGGTCCAGGGTGTCTCCCCCTTTGAAGAGGGGGATGACTGCGGCAGCTTTCCAATCCTTGGGGATCTCAGACGATATGAAAGAGAGGTTGAACAGGCTGGTAATAGGGGTTGCGACAATGGTGGCAGATAGTTTCAGAAATAGAGGGTCCAGATTGTCAAGCCCAGCTGATTTGTACGGTTCCAGGTTTTGCAGCTCTTTCAGAACATCTGCTATCTGGATTTGGTTAAAGGAGAACCTGGAGAGGCTTGGGCGAGGAGCTGCGGGGGGGGCGGAGCTGTTGGCCGAGGTTGAAGTAGCCAGGCGGAAGGCATGGCCAGCCGTTGAGAAATGCTTATTGAAGTTTTCGATAATCATGGATTTATCAGTGGTGACCGTGTTACCTAGCCTCAGTGCAGTGGGCAGCTGGGAGGAGGTGCTCTTGTTCTCCATGGACTTCACGGTGTCCAGAACTTTTTGGAGTTGGAGCTACAGGATGCAAACTTCTGCCTGAAGAAGCTGGCCTTAGCTTTCCTGACTGACTGCGTGTATTGTTCCGGACTTCCCTGAACAGTTGCATATCACGGGGACTATTCGATGCTATTGCAGTCCGCCACAGGATGTTTTTGTGCTGGTCGAGGGCAGTCAGGTCTGGGGTGAACCAAGGGCTGTATCTGTTCTTAGTTCTGCATTTTTGAACGGAGCATGCTTATCTAAAATGGTGAGGAAGTTACTTTTAAAGAATGACCAGGCATCCTCAACTGACGGGATGAGGTCAATGTCCTTCCAGGATACCCGGGCCAGGTCGATTAGAAAGGCCTGCTCACAGAAGTGTTTTAGGGAGCGTTTAACAGTGATGAGGGGTGGTCGTTTGACTGCGGCTCCGTAGCGGATACAGGCAATGAGGCAGTGATCGCTGAGATCCTGGTTGAAGACAGCGGAGGTGTATTTGGAGGGCCAGTTGGTCAGGATGACGTCTATGAGGGTGCCCTTGTTTACAGAGTTATGGTTGTACCTGGTGGGTTCCTTGATGATTTGTGTGAGATTGAGGGCATCTAGCTTAGATTGTAGGACTGGCGGGGTGTTAAGCATATCCCAGTTTAGGTCACCTAACAGAACAAACTCTGAAGCTAGATGGGGGGCGATCAATTCACAAATGGTGTCCAGGGCACAGGTGGGAGCTGAGGGGGGTCGGTAGCAGGCGGCAACCGTGAGAGACTTATTTCTGGAGAGAGTAATTTTCAAAATTAGTAGTTCGAACTGTTTGGGTATGGACCTGGAAAGTATGACATTACTTTGCAGGCTCTCTCTGCAGTAAACTGCAACTCCTCCCCCTTTGGCAGTTCTATCTTGACGGAAGATGTTATAGTTGGGTATGGAAATCTCTGAATTTTTGGTGGCCTTCCTGAGCCAGGATTCAGACACAACAGGGTGTTACGGTACAGAGTCAATGTGGAGGCTATATACAGGGTGTTACGGTACAGAGTCAATGTGGAGGCTATATACAGGGGGTACAGAGTCAATGTGGAGGGTATATACAGGGTGTTACGGTACAGAGTCAATGTGGAGGCTATATACAGGGGATACAGAGTCAATGTGGAGACTATATACAGGGTGTTACGGTACAGAGTCAATGTGGAGGCTATATACAGGGGGTACAGAGTCAATGTGGAGACTATATACAGGGTGTTACGGTACAGAGTCAATGTGGAGACTATATACAGGGTGTTACGGTACAGAGTCAATGTGGAGGCTATATACAGGGTGTTACGGTACAGAGTCAATGTGGAGACTATATACAGGGTGTTAGGGTACTGCTTCAAGCATGTTGGTATTACAGACTCGGACAGAGAGGGGTTGGAAATTTCAATAAAGACACTTGGCAGTTGGTCAGCGCTCTGAGTACACGTCCTGGTAATCCGTCTGGCCCTGCGGCCTTGTGAATGTCTCTCGGCTCTGCTTCCCTCTGGCCCTGCGGCCTTGTGAACGTCTCTCGGCTCTGCTTCCCTCTGGCCCTGCGGCCTTGTGAACGTCTCTCGGCTCTGCTTCCCTCTGGCCCTGCGGCCTTGTGAACGTCTCTCGGCTCTGCTTCCGTCTGGCCCTGCGGCCTTGTGAACGTCTCTCGGCTCTGCTTCCCTCTGGCCCTGCGGCCTTGTGAACGTCTCTCGGCTCTGCTTCCCTCTGGCCCTGCGGCCTTGTGAATGTCTCTCGGCTCTGCTTCCGTCTGGCCCTGCGGCCTTGTGAACGTCTCTCGGCTCTGCTTCCGTCTGGCCCTGCGGCCTTGTGAACGTCTCTCGGCTCTGCTTCCCTCTGGCCCTGCGGCCTTGTGAACGTCTCTCGGCTCTGCTTCCCTCTGGCCCTGCGGCCTTGTGAACGTCTCTCGGCTCTGCTTCCCTCTGGCCCTGCGGCCTTGTGAACGTCTCTCGGCTCTGCTTCCCTCTGGCCCTGCGGCCTGTGAACGTCTCTCGGCTCTTCTTCCCTCTGGCCCTGCGGCCTTGTGAACGTCTCTCGGCTCTGCTTCCCTCTGGCCCTGCGGCCTTGTGAATGTCTCTCGGCTCTGCTTCCGTCTGGCCCTGCGGCCTTGTGAACGTCTCTCGGCTCTGCTTCCGTCTGGCCCTGCGGCCTTGTGAACGTCTCTCGGCTCTGCTTCCCTCTGGCCCTGCGGCCTTGTGAACGTCTCTCGGCTCTGCTTCCCTCTGGCCCTGCGGCCTTGTGAACGTCTCTCGGCTCTGCTTCCCTCTGGCCCTGCGGCCTTGTGAACGTCTCTCGGCTCTGCTTCCCTCTGGCCCTGCGGCCTTGTGAACGTCTCTCGGCTCTGCTACCCTCTGGCCCTGCGGCCTTGTGAGCGTCTCTCGGCTCTGCTTCCCTCTGGCCCTTCGGCCTTGTGAACGTCTCTCGGCTCTGCTTCCCTCTGGCCCTGCGGCCTTGTGAACGTCTCTCGGCTCTGCTTCCCTCTGGCCCTGCGGCCTTGTGAACGTCTCTCGGCTCTGCTTCCGTCTGGCCCTGCGGCCTTGTGAACGTCTCTCGGCTCTGCTTCCCTCTGGCCCTGCGGCCTTGTAAACGTCTCTCGGCTCTGCTTCCCTCTGGCCCTGCGGCCTTGTGAACGTCTCTCGGCTCTGCTTCCCTCTGGCCCTGCGGCCTTGTGAATGTCTCTCGGCTCTGCTTCCCTCTGGCCCTGCGGCCTTTTGAATGTCTCTCGGCTCTGCTTCCCTCTGGCCCTGCGGCCTTGTCTCTCGGCTCTGCTTCCGTCTGGCCCTGCGGCCTTGTGAACGTCTCTTGGCTCTGCTTCCGTCTGGCCCTGCGGCCTTGTGAACGTCTCTCGGCTCTGCTTCCCTCTGGCCCTGCGGCCTTGTGAACGTCTCTCGGCTCTGCTTCCCTCTGGCCCTGCGGCCTTGTGAACGTCTCTCGGCTCTGCTTCCCTCTGGCCCTGCGGCCTTGTGAATGTCTCTCGGCTCTGTTTCCCTCTGGCCCTGCGGCCTTGTCTCTCGGCTCTGCTTCCCTCTGGCCCTGCGGCCTTGTGAATGTCTCTCGGCTCTGCTTCCGTCTGGCCCTGCGGCCTTGTGAATGTCTCTCGGCTCTGCTTCCGTCTGGCCCTGCGGCCTTGTGAACGTCTCTCGGCTCTGCTTCCCTCTGGCCCTGCGGCCTTGTGAACGTCTCTCGGCTCTGCTTCCCTCTGGCCCTGCGGCCTTGTGAACGTCTCTCGGCTCTGCTTCCCTCTGGCCCTGCGGCCTTGTGAACGTCTCTCGGCTCTGCTTCCCTCTGGCCCTGCGGCCTTGTGAACGTCTCTCGGCTCTGCTTCCCTCTGGCCCTGCGGCCTTGTGAACGTCTCTTGGCTCTGCTTCCGTCTGGCCCTGCGGCCTTGTGAACGTCTCTCGGCTCTGCTTCCCTCTGGCCCTGCGGCCTTGTAAATGTCTCTCGGCTCTGCTTCCCTCTGGCCCTGCGGCCTTGTGAACGTCTCTCGGCTCTGCTTCCCTCTGGCCTTGCGGCCTTGTGAATGTCTCTCGGCTCTGCTTCCCTCTGGCCCTGCGGCCTTGTCTCTCGGCTCTGCTTCCCTCTGGCCCTGCGGCCTTGTGAATGTCTCTCGGCTCTGCTTCCCTCTGGCCCTGCGGCCTTGTCTCTCGGCTCTGCTTCCCTCTGGCCCTGCGGCCTTGTCTCTCGGCTCTGCTTCCCTCTGGCCCTGCGGCCTTGTGAATGTCTCTCGGCTCTGCTTCCCTCTGGCCCTGCGGCCTTGTGAACGTCTCTCGGCTCTGCTTCCCTCTGTAATGGTTTACAAGCCCTGCCACGTCCGACGAGGGTCAGAGGCGGTTCGATTCCATCTTAGTCCTGTATGGACGCTTTGCCTGTTTGATGGTTCGTCGGAGGGCGTAGGGTGGATTTCTCATAAGCTTCCGGGTTAATCCGGCCTATTGACAGTGTCAGCATAGCAGGCCAACAGGATGTGGTTCTCCCATTGTGTCTAGTGACTGTGTCAGCGTAGCAGGATGTGGTTCTCCCATTGTGTCTAGTGACTGTGTCAGCACAGCAGGCCAACAGGATGTGGTTCTCCCATTATGTCTAGTGACTGTGTCAGAGTAACAGGCCAACAGGATGTGGTTCTCCCATTGTGTCTAGTGACTGTGCCAGAGTAACAGGCCAACAGGATGTGGTTCTCCCATTGTGTCTAGTGACTGTGTCAGAGTAACAGTTCAACAGGATGTGGTTCTCCCATTGTTTCTAGTGACTGTGTCAGCATAGCAGGCCAACAGGATGTGGTTCTCCCATTGTGTCCAGTGACTGTGTCACTATAGCAGGCCAACAGGATGTGGTTCTCCCATTGTGTCTAGTGTCAGCACATCAGGCCCACAGGATGTGGTTCTCCCATTGTGTCTAGTGTCAGCACAGCAGGATGTGGTTCTCCCATTGTGTCTAGTGTCAGCACAGCAGGATGTGGTTCTCCCATTGTGTCTAGTGTCAGCACAGCAGGATGTGGTTCTCCCATTGTGTCTAGTGTCAGCACAGCAGGATGTGGTTCTCCCATTGTGTCTAGTGTCATTACAGCAGGCCCACAGGATGTGGTTCTCCCATTGTGTCTAGTGTCAGCACAGCAGACCAACAGGATGTGGTTCTCCCATTGTGTCTAGTGTCAGCACAGCAGGCCAACAGGATGTGGTTCTCCCATTGTGTCTAGTGTCAGCACAGCAGGCCAACAGGATGTGGTTCTCCCATTGTGTCTAGTGTCAGCACAGCAGGCCAACAGGATGTGGTTCTCCCATTGTGTCTAGTGTCAGCACAGCAGGCCAACAGGATGTGGTTCTCCCATTGTGTCTAGTGTCAGCACAGCAGGATGTGGTTCTCCCATTGTGTCTAGTGTCAGCACAGCAGGATGTTGTTCTCCCATTGTGTCTAGTGTCAGCACAGCAGGCCAACAGGATGTGGTTCTCCCATTGTGTCTAGTGTCAGCACAGCAGACCAACAGGATGTGGTTCTCCCATTGTGTCTAGTGTCAGCACATCAGGCCCACAGGATGTGGTTCTCCCATTGTGTCTAGTGTCAGCACAGCAGGCCCACAGGATGTGGTTCTCCCATTGTGTCTAGTGTCAGCACAGCAGGATGTTGTTCTCCCATTGTGTCTAGTGTCAGCACAGCAGGCCAACAGGATGTGGTTCTCCCATTGTGTCTAGTGTCAGCACAGCAGACCAACAGGATGTGGTTCTCCCATTGTGTCTAGTGTCAGCACATCAGGCCCACAGGATGTGGTTCTCCCATTGTGTCTAGTGTCAGCACAGCAGGCCCACAGGATGTGGTTCTCCCATTGTGTCTAGTGTCAGCGTAACAGTGGTTCAGCACATCAGACCAACAGGCTGCGACCCAAGTGGCTTCTGTTCCCTTTATATTCTACTGTTTCCCACCTGGGTCCAGGGGCCTGTTGTCTAAAGTAGAGCCCTGGGTCCAGGGGCCTGTTGTCTAAAGTAGAGCCCTGGGTCCAGGGGCCTGTTGTCTGAAGTAGAGCCCTGGGTCCAGGGGCCTGTTGTCTAAAGTAGAGCCCTGGGTCCAGGGGCCTGTTGTCTAAAGTAGAGCCCTGGGTCCAGGGGCCTGTTGTCTAAAGTAGAGCCCTGGGTCCAGGGGCCTGTTGTCTAAAGTAGAGCCCTGGGTCCAGGAGCCTGTTGTCTAAAGTAGAGCCCTGGGTCCAGGGGCCTGTTGTCTAAAGTAGAGCCCTGGGTCCAGGGGCCTGTTGTCTAAAGTAGAGCCCTGGGTCCAGGGGCCTGTTGTCTAAAGTAGAGCCCTGGGTCCAGGGGCCTGTTGTCTAAAGTAGAGCCCTGGGTCCAGGGGCCTGTTGTCTAAAGTAGAGCCCTGGGTCCAGGGGCCTGTTGTCTAAAAGTAGAGCCCTGGGTCCAGGGGCCTGTTGTCTAAAGTAGAGCCCTGGGTCCAGGGGCCTGTTGTCTAAAGTAGAGCCCTGGGTCCAGGGGCCTGTTGTCTAAAGTAGAGCCCTGGGTCCAGGGGCCTGTTGTCTAAAGTAGAGCCCTGGGTCCAGGGGCCTGTTGTCTAAAGTAGAGCCCTGGGTCCAGGGGCCTGTTGTCTAAAGTAGAGCCCTGGTTCCAGGGGCCTGTTGTCTAAAGTAGAGCCCTGGGTCCAGGGGCCTGTTGTCTAAAGTAGAGCCCTGGGTCCAGGGGCCTGTTGTCTGAAGTAGAGCCCTGGGTCCAGGGGCCTGTTGTCTAAAGTAGAGCCCTGGGTCCAGGGGCCTGTTGTCTAAAGTAGAGCCCTGGGTCCAGGGGCCTGTTGTCTAAAGTAGAGCCCTGGGTCCAGGGGCCTGTTGTCTAAAGTAGAGCCCTGGGTCCAGGGGCCTGTTGTCTAAAGTAGAGCCCTGGGTCCAGGGGCCTGTTGTCTAAAGTAGAGAGCTATATAGGGATTTAGGGTGTCATTTGGGACACAGACTGAATGGTTATCTACTGATATTTAATGTTTTATGTTCCAGTTGACGATTGAAGTTAATGATGAACGATTAACCAACGATGAATCATTTACAGTTCAACTCGTTTGGTTCCCCAGCACCACTTTCACTATCTAAATGAATCAGATGTTTGTTTGGTCTCCCCAGCACCACTTTCACTATCTAAATGAATCAGATGTTCGTTTGGTTCCCCAGCACCACTTTCACAATCTAAATGAATCAGACGTTCGTTTGGTACCCCAGCACCACTTTCACTATCTAAATGAATCAGATGTTCGTTTGGTTCCCCAGCACCACTTTCACAATCTAAATGAATCAGACGTTCGTTTGGTACCCCAGCACCACTTTCACTATCTAAATGAATCAGATGTTCGTTCGAGCATCCTAATTAAACACGTTTAGAGGGATTCAGTTCAGTCTCACTGTGATGTTATTGTGATGTTGTGATGCTATTGTGATGTTACTGCCTCGTTCCCCTCTCTGTGGGTTTCTTCTCCTATTCCATCTGAAGCTACTCTGACATTTACTTTAGCAGCCCAGCTAATAGAAATTCACACTCATTGTCAAACAATACATTTTCAGCTTGATCCCTCACAGCGTGAATCTTATCAGGAATAAACAGAATGAAAATGAAAATATATCTAGACTGACTGAGCAGAATGAGTAGGGAGGGAGAGAGAGACAGAGAGAGACAGAGACAGAGACAGAGACAGAGACAGAGACAGAGACAGAGACAGAGACAGAGACAGAGAGAGACAGAGACAGAGACAGAGACAGAGACAGAGACAGAGACAGAGAGAGAAGGGAGAAAAGGAGTAGTGAGGGAGAGAGGGAGAGAAGGGGTAGTGAGGGAGGGAGGGAGAGAGGGAGAGAAGGGGTAGTGAGGGAGGGACGGAGGGAGGGAGGGAGGGAGAGAAGGTGTAGGGAGGGAGAGAAGGAGTAGTGAGTGTGGGAGGGAGAGAAGGAGTAGTGGGAGGGAGGGAGGGAGGGAGAGAAGGAGTAGTGAGGGAGGGAGGGAGAGAACAAGTAGTGAGGGAGGGAGAGAGAGTAGTGAGGGAGGGAGAGAAGGAGTAGTGAGGGAGGCAGGGAGAGAAGGAGTAGTGGGAGGGAGGGAGGGAGGGAGGGAGAGAAGGAGTAGTGGGAGGGAGGGAGGGAGGGAGGGAGGGAGGGAGGGAGGGAGGGAGGGAGGGAGGGAGGGAGGGAGGGAGGGAGGGAGGGAGGGAGGGAGATAAGGAGTAGTGGGAGGGAGAGAAGGAGAATGAGCAGTTAGGGAGGGAGGGGTTCCCAGAATGTTTCATTAGGTTGTGGGAACAGTCTGGTGAGAACGTTCACCTGATGTTACAAGAACGTTCCCAGAACACATTTATTTTGTTCTTTAAAATTCCTCTGGTTGTTTTTGCAGATGTTTTCCACAACATTTTAGTGAATCTTAGGAAAACATTCAAAGGATATTCCATTAAAAAAAATGTGTTGTGAAATTTTTTTTTTGATATTGAAAATCTTCTCTCAATGTTTTTGGGATGTTATCATCCTAATGTTGGATGAAACCCTATCTAAAACTTAATGGCACTCTTAGCTAATGTTTTGGGAATGTTCCCGGTTTGCTGGGGTTCTTCCCAAATAGAGCAGCGAGAAAGAAATAGTTTTTTTTTAAGATATAAAAAACCACATTCAAATTCAGATCATTTAGAATAGATGGAATGGGAGTTATCTACTGCAGCATTCTGTACTACAATAATAATCTAGCTCAACATATTCATATTAAAAACATGATGCAGTCTTCAGAGAAACTCCGAAGCTTTAACAACATTAGAATGTTAGAACACTGTGAGATGGAACGCTGGTCTCAGGAGGCAGAATGAGGAAGAGTTGACCGTAGAGAGAACATTAGAACACTGTGAGATGGAACGCTGGTCTCAGGAGGCAGAATGAGGAAGAGTTGACTGTAGAGAGAACATTAGAACACTGTGAGATGGAACGCTGGTCTCCGGGAGGCAGAATGAGGAAGAGTTGACCGTAGAGAGAACATTAGAACACTGTGAGATGGAACGCTGGTCTCCGGGAGGCAGAATGAGGAAGAGTTGACCGTAGAGAGAACATTAGAACACTGTGAGATGGAACGCTGGTCTCCAGGAGGCAGAATGAGGAAGAGTTGACCGTAGAGAGAACATTAGAATGTTAGAACACTGTGAGATGGAACGCTGGTCTCCGGGAGGCAGAATGAGGAAGAGTTGACTGGTCTCCGGGAGGCAGAATGAGGAAGAGTTGACCGTAGAGAGAACATTAGAACACTGTGAGATGGAACGCTGGTCTCAGAAGGTAGAATGAGGAAGTGTTGACCGTAGAGAGAACATTAGAATGTTAGAACACTGTGAGATGGAACGCTGGTCTCAGGAGGCAGAATGAAGAAGAGTTGACCGTAGAGAGAACATTAGAATGTTAGAACACTGTGAGATGGAACGCTGGTCTCAGAAGGCAGAATGAGGAAGTGTTGACCGTAGATAGAACACTAGAATGTTAGAACACTGTCAGATGGAACGCTGGTCTCAGAAGGCAGAATGAGGAAGAGTTGACCGTAGAGAGAACATTAGAACACTGTGAGAAGGAACGCTGGTCTCAGGAGGCAGAATGAGGAAGAGTTGACCGTAGAGAGAACATTAGAACACTGTGAGAAGGAACGCTGGTCTCAGGAGGCAGAATGAGGAAGAGTTGACCGTAGAGAGAACATTAGAACACTGTGAGAAGGAACGCTGGTCTCAGGAGGCAGAATGAGGAAGAGTTGACCGTAGAGAGAACATTAGAACACTGTGAGAAGGAACGCTGGTCTCAGGAGGCAGAATGAGGAAGAGTTGACTGGTCTCCGGGAGGCAGAATGAGGAAGAGTTGACCATAGAGAGAACATTAGAACACTGTGAGAAGGAACGCTGGTCTCAGGAGGCAGAATGAGGAAGAGTTGACTGGTCTCCGGGAAGGCAGAATGAGGAAGAGTTGACTGGTCTCCGGGAAGGCAGAATGAGGAAGAGTTGACTGGTCTCCGGGGAGGCAGAATGAGGAAGAGTTGACTGGTCTCCGGGAGGCAGAATGAGGAAGAGTTGACTGGTCTCCGGGGAGGCAGAATGAGGAAGAGTTGACTGGTCTCCGGGAGGCAGAATGAGGAAGAGTTGACTGGTCTCCGGGAGGCAGAATGAGGAAGAGTTGACTGGTCTCCGGGAGGCAGAATGAGGAAGAGTTGACTGTCTCCGGGAAGGCAGAATGAGGAAGAGTTGACTGGCCTCCGGGAGGCAGAATGAGGAAGAGTTGACTGGTCTCCGGGAGGCAGAATGAGGAAGAGTTGACTGGTCTCCAGGAAGGCAGAATGAGGAAGAGTTGACTGGTCTCCGGGAGGCAGAATGAGGAAGAGTTGACTGGTCTCCGGGGAGGCAGAATGAGGAAGAGTTGACTGGTCTCCGGGAGGCAGAATGAGGAAGAGTTGACTGGTCTCCGGGAGGCAGAATGAGGAAGAGTTGACTGGTCTCCGGGAGGCAGAATGAGGAAGAGTTGACTGGTCTCCGGGAAGGCAGAATGAGGAAGAGTTGACTGGCCTCCGGGAGGCAGAATGAGGAAGAGT
>NW_022262643.1:59907-97407 GCF_002021735.2 Oncorhynchus kisutch | reverse complement strand
TGGTCAGATGAAACGAAAATTGAACTTTTGGCAACAATGCAAAACGTTATGTTTGGCGTAAAAGCAACACAGCTCGTCACCCTGAACACAACATCCCCACTGTCAAACATGGTGGTGGCAGCATCATGGTTTAGGCCTGCTTTTCTTCAGCAGGGACAGGAAGATGGTTAAAATTGATGGGAAGATGGATGGAGCCAAATACAGGACCATTCTGGAAGAAAACCTGATGGAGTCTGCAAAAGACCTGAGACTGGGACGGAGATTTGTCTTCCAACAAGACAATGATCCAAAACATAAAGCAAAATCTACAATGGAATGGTTCAAAAATAAACATATCCAGGTGTTTGAATGGCCAAGTCAAAGTCCAGACCTGAATCCAATCGAGAATCTGTGGAAAGATCTGAAAACTGCTGTTCACAAATGCTCTCCATCCAACCTCACTGAGCTCGAGCTGTTTTGCAAGGAGGAATGGGAAAAAATGTCAGTCTCTCGATGTGCAAAACTGATAGAGACATACCCCAAGCGACTTACAGCTGTAATCGCAGCAAAAGGTGGCGCTACAAAGTATTAAGGGGGCTGAATAATTTTGCACGCCCAATTTTTCAGTTTTTGATTTGTTAAAAAAGTTTGAAATATCCAATAAATGTCGTTCCACTTCATGATTGTGTCCCACTTGTTGTTGATTCTTCACAAAAAAATACAGTTTTATATCTTTATGTTTCAAGCCTGAAATGTGGCAAAAGGTCGCAAAGTTCAAAGGGGCCGAATACTTTCGCAAGGCACTGTACTTTACTCATTACCTTATCATTACATACTGTTACTTTACAGAGACACATTACCTTATCATTACATACTGGTACTTTATAGTGACTCGTTACCGTATCATTACATACTGGTACCTTACTCATTACCTTATCATTACATACTGTTACTTTACAGAGACACATTACCTTATCATTACATACTGTTACTTTATAGCGACCTATTACCTTATCATTACATACTGGTACTTTATAGTGACACGTTACCTTATCATTACATACAGGTACTTTATAGTGACTTATTACCTTATCATTACTTACTGTTACTTTATAGTGACTCGTTACCTTATCATTACATACTGTTACTTTACTCATTACCTTATCATTACAAACTGTTACTTTATAGTGACTTATTACCTTATCATTACATACTGGTACTTTATAGTGACTCATTACCTTATCATTACATACTGTTACCACTATGACTCATCTGTCTGTTGTTACCACTATAACTCATCTGTCTGTCTGTTACCACTATGACTCATCTGTCTGTCTGTTACCACTATGACTCATCTGTCTGTCTGTTACCACTATGACATGACTCATCTGTCTGTCTGTTACCACTATGACTAATATGTCTGTCTGTTACCACTATGACTCATCTGTCCATCTGTTACCACTATGACATGACTCATATGTCTGTTACCACTATGACTCATCCGTCTCTCTGTTACCACTATGATCTGNTCTCTCTCTCTCTGTCTCTCTCTCTCTCTGTCTCTCCCCTCTCTCTCTCTCTCAATTCAATTCAACACATACAGACATTTCAAAACAATAAAGACATTACAAATGTCATATTATACATATATATATATATATAATATGGTCATTGGTCATGGCTCTGTACATACAACCCACCTGGGAACTACCACCATAGTGGATCTACCAGGAAGAACTGGTAACTTCCACCATCATGGATCTACCAGGAATCACTGGTAACTTCCACCATCATGGATCTACCAGGAAGAACGGGTAACTTCCACCATCATGGATCTACCAGGAAGAACTGGTAACTTCCACCATTATGGATCTACTGGGAAGAACAGGTCACTTCAACCATAGTGGATCTACCAGGAAGAACAGGTCACTTCAACTATAATGGATCTACCAGGAAGAATAGGTGACTTCAACCATAGTGGATCTACCAGGAAGAATAGGTGACTTCAACCAAAGTGGATCTACCAGGAAGAATAGGTGACTTCAACCATAGTGGATCTACCAGGAAGAATAGGTGACTTCAACCAAAGTGGAATCTACCAGGAGAATAGGTGACTTCAACCATAATGGATCTACCAGGAAGAACAGGTGACTTCAACCATAGTGGATCTACAGGAAGAACAGGTGACTTCAACCATAGTGGATCTACCAGGAAGAACTGATAGGTAGAAATGTAGAAAGTGGATTTGAAGGTCTCTTCTCTCTGTCCTTTCTTCTTCTCTTCTGGCTTGTCCTCTTCCTCCTTCTCCTTCCACCTCTTCCTCTTCCTCTTCCTCTTCATCCTTCTCCTCTTCCTCTTCCTCTTCCTCTTCCTCTTCCTCTTCCTCTTCCTCTTCTCCTCCTCCTCCTTCTCCTCCTCCTTCCCCCTTCTCCTCTTCCTCTTCCTCCCCCTTCCCCTTCCTCCTCTTCCTCCCCCTCCCCCTCCTCCTCCTCCTCCTCCTCCCTCCTCCCCCCTCCCCTCCTCCTCCTCCTCCTCCTCCTCCTCCTCCTCCTCCTCCTCCTCCTCCTCCTCCCCCTCCTCCTCCTCCTCCTCCTCCTCCTCTCTTCCTGTTAATGTCTCCACTTAAGCCCGTCCCTCTGCGGTGATGAATATGACTGATGCCTCTGTCTCCTCCTCCCTCCTCCTTCCTCCCCCTCCCCCTCCCCCTCCCCCTCCTCCCCCTCCTCCTCTCCTCCTCCCTCTGCGGTGATGAATATGACTGATGCCTCTGTCTCTCCTCTCCTCCCTCTACGGTGATGAATATGACTGATGCCTCTGTCTCCTCCTCCTCCTCCTCCTCCTCCTCCTCCTCCTCCTCCTCCTCCTCCTCCTCCCCTCCCCCCCCTCCTCCTCCTCCCCCTCCCCCCTCCCCCTCACCCCCTCCTCTGCAGTGATGAATATGACTGATGCCTCTGTCTCCTCCTCCTCCTCCTCCTCCTCCTCCTCCTCCTCCTCCTCCTCCTCCTCCCCTCCTCCTCCCCTCCCCCTCCTCCTCCTCCTCATCCTCCCCCTCCTCCTCCTCCTCCTCCTCCTCCTCCTCCTCCTCCTCCTCCCCGTCCTCCACATCCTCCTCCTCCCCCTCCCCCTCCTCCTCCTCCTCATCCTCCCCCTCCTCCTCCTCCTCCTCCTCCTCCTCCTCCTCTCCCCCTCCTCCTCCTCCTCCTCCTCCTCCTCTCCCCCTCCTCCTCCCCCTCCTCCTCCTCCTCCCCCTCCTCCTCCTTCCCCTCCGTCCTCCTGCTCCCTGTAAAGTATAAATACTATCCCTCACTATCCTTTATAGTGACTCATTGCCTTATCATTACATACTGTTACTTTACTCATTACCTTATCATTACATACTGTTACCACTATGACATGACTCATCTGTCTGTCTGTTACCACTATGACTAATATGTCTGTCTGTTACCACTATGACTCATCTGTCCATATCTTACCACTGTGACATGACTCATATGTCTGTTACCACTATGACCTGACTCATCTGACTGTCTGTTACCACTATGACTCATCTGACTGTCTGTTACCACTATGACTCATCTGTCTGTATGTTACCGCTATGACTCATCTGTCTGTCTGTTACCACTATGACTCATCTGTCTGTCACCACTATGACTCATCTGTCTGTCTGTCTGTTACCACTATGACCTGACTCATCTGTCTGTCTGTTACCACTATGACTCATGACTCCTCTCCTCCATCCCTCCTCTCCTCCATCTCTATATCCCTTCTCTCCTCCTCTCCTACATCCCTCCCCTCCTTCATCCCTCCTCTCCTAAATCCCTCCCCTCCTCCATCCCTCTTCTCCTACATCACTCCTCTCCTCCATAACTCCATCCCTCCTCTTCTACATCCCTCCTCTCCTCCATCCCTCCTCTCCTCCATCCCTCCATCCCTCCTCTCCTCCTCTCCTCCATCCCTCCTCTCCTACATCCCTCCTCTCCTCCATCCCTCTCTCCTACATCCCTCCTCTCCTCCACCCCTCCTTCCTCCACCCCCTCCTCTCCTCCATCCCTCCTGTCCTCCATCCCTCCTCTCTTCCACCCCCTCCCTCTCTTCCAACCCCTCCTCTCCTCCATCCCTCCTCACCTCCACCCCTCCTCACCTCCACCCCTCCTCTCCTCCACCCCTCCTCTCCTCCACCCCTCCTCTCCTCCATCCCACCTCTCCTCCACCCTTCCTCTCCTCCACCCCTCCTCTCCTCCCATCCCTCCTCTCCTCCATCCCTCCTCTCCTCAATCTCTCCACCCCTCCTCTCCTCCACCTTACTAGACTTGTGGTCTGTGTTCCTAAAGAGGATAATCCCTTGAGAGCAGAGCAGCACCAATAACTCTAACACACACACACACACACACACACACACACACACACACACACACACACACACACACACACACACACACACACACACACACACACACACACACAGAGACACCAATAACTCACATAGCGCAACACAGAAGGGTGACGAATCACTCTGCATAAATACTAATTTACATAATTAATGCGTAATCACCTCCGCTAAAGTTTTTCCAGGAGTTTGTTGTTGCTGAGAACAAACACAGGTGTACTGTGGGTAATGTAGTTGTTATTGGACCCTGGATCAGGATATAAACTAATAGACTGTGGGTAATGTAGTTGTTATATGACTCTAAGTCAGGATATAAACTAATAGGCTGTGGGTAATGTAGTTGTTATATGACTCTAAGTCAGGATATAAACTAATAGGTTGTGGGTAATGTAGTTGTTATATGACTAAGTCAGGATATAAACTAATAGGTTGTGGGTAATGTAGTTGTTATATGACTCTAAGTCAGGATATAAACTAATAGTCTGTGGGTAATGTAGTTGTTATATGACTCTAAGTCAGAATATAAACTAATAGGTTGTGGGTAATGTAGTTGTTATATGACTAAGTCAGGATATAAACTAATAGGTTGTGGGTAATGTAGTTGTTATATGACTCTAAGTCAGGATATAAACTAATAGGTTGTGGGTAATGTAGTTGTTATATGACTCTAAGTCAGGATATAAACTAATAGACTGTGGGTAATGTAGTTGTTATATGACTCTAAGTCAGGATATAAACTAATAGGCTGTGGGTAATGTAGTTGTTATATGACTCTAAGTCAGGATATAAACTAATAGGTTGTGGGTAATGTAGTTGTTATATGACTAAGTCAGGATATAAACTAATAGGTTGTGGGTAATGTAGTTGTTATATGACTCTAAGTCAGGATATAAACTAATAGTCTGTGGGTAATGTAGTTGTTATATGACTCTAAGTCAGGATATAAACTAATAGGCTGTGGGTAATGTAGTTGTTATATGACTCTAAGTCAGGATATAAACTAATAGTCTGTGGGTAATGTAGTTGTTATATGACTAATTCAGGATATAAACTAATAGGCTGTGGGTAATGTAGTTGTTATATGACTCTAAGTCAGGATATAAACTAATAGGTTGTGGGTAATGTAGTTGTTATATGACTCTAAGTCAGGATATAAACTAATAGGTTGTGGGTAATATATTTGTTATATGACTCTAAGTCAGGATATAAACTAATAGGTTGTGGGTAATGTAGTTGTTATATGACTCTAAGTCAGGATATAAACTAATAGGTTGTGGGTAATGTAGTTGTTATATGACTCTAAGTCAGGATATAAACTAATAGGCTGTGGGTAATGTAGTTTTAGGGAATTTTTCTTCCTTATTTTCTTTTCTTCCTCCAATTACTGATGACGGAAGGCATGAACTTTCCCACCTAAATAAAGAATGGTTCTGTCCTGCACTCTGACCTCTCTGGGTAGTTATTGCAGCTCAAGTGATTTCCTCGCTAAGACAACCTTTGATATACCTCTACTTTTCAACCAATCATAATTTGTCTGTGGTGACCCGGGTTAATCAGTGGTTAAATGATTTGTATGGACTTTTGCTACACTGTGAAGGGAATCCAGATTGATACTGAGCTATAGAGTCTGGATTTTCCCCAGACAACTTTAGGCATCACATTCACATCTGACCGTCTTTGTCATGTCACTTCCTGTAGACAGTTTTTTGTGCTAGGACTGGATTGAGATCGAGCTGTGGGAGGATGAGTGGATGTCTCCCCTAAAAAAAAGAGATACAAAAGTATGTGGACACCCCTTCAAATGAGTGGATTTGGCCATTTCAGCCACACCCGTTGCTGATAGGTGTATAAAATCAGGCACACAGCCATGCAATCTCCATAGACAAACATTGGCATTAGAATGACCTTACTGAAGAGCTTAGTGACTTTCAACGTGGCACCGTCATAGGATGCCACCTTTCCAACAAGTCAGTTCGTCAGATTTCTGCCCTGCTAGAGCTCCCGCCGGGCAACTGTAAGTGCTGTTATTGTGAAGTGGAAACGTCTAGGAGCAACAACGGCTCAGCCGCGAAGTGGTAGGCCACACAGAGCTCACAGAACAGGACCGTTGAGTGCTGAAGTGGGGTAGAGCGTTAAAAGGCTGTTATAGCAGCAAAGGGCGGTCCAAAAGGGGGGTCCAACTCCATATTAATGACTTCCCAGAAGAGTGGAGGCTGTTATAGCAGCAAAGGGGGGACCCAACTCCATATTAATGACTTCCCAGAAGAGTGGAGGCTGTTATAGCAGCAAAGGGGGGTCCAACTCCATATTAATGACTTCCCAGAAGAGTGGAGGCTGTTATAGCAGCAAAGGGGGGACCAACTCCATATTAATGACTTCCCAGAAGAGTAGAGGCTGTTATAATTTTCTCTCTCTCTCTCTCTCTCTCTCTCTCTCTCTCTCTCTCTCTCTCTCTCTCTCTCTCTCTCTCTCTCTCTCTCTCTCTCTCTCTCTCTCTCTCTCTCTAGTCTGCAGCAGGTGTAAAGCGATTTATTTAACTTTGATTGATTAATAATTTCATCTGCCTTGGGTGTTTCCATGAAGCTAATTTAGATGACTTAATTAATACTATATTACCTCGGTTGGCACAGTCAAGGTTAAAGTGTGCTTAATAATTACAACTGTAGTGCGCTACACTTGAATCATACTTACTTTCCCCATGTATAATTGAGGACCACCAGGCCTGTGTAGATTAGAAGCCCTGGGTCTATAATGGTTTAATGGACCACCAGCCCTGTGTAGATTAGAAGCCCTGGGTCTATAATGGTTTAATGGACCACCAGCCCTGTGTAGATTAGAAGCCCTGGGTCTATAATGGTTTAATGGACCACCAGCCCTGTGTAGATTAGAAGCCCTGGGTCTATAATGGTTTAATGGACCACCAGCCCTGTGTAGATTAGAAGCCCTGGGTCTATAATGGTTTAATGGACCACCAGCCCTGTGTAGATTAGAAGCCCTGGGTCTATAATGGTTTAATGGACCACCAGCCCTGTGTAGATTAGAAGCCCTGGGTCTATAATGGTTTAATGGACCACCAGGCCTGTGTAGATTAGAAGCCCTGGGTCTATAATGGTTTAATGGACCACCAGGCCTGTGTAGATTAGAAGCCCTGGGTCTATAATGTTTTAATGGACCACCAGCCCTGTGTAGATTAGAAGCCCTGGGTCTATAATGTTTTAATGGACCACCAGCCCTGTGTAGATTAGAAGCCCTGGGTCTATAATGGTTTAATGGACCACCAGGCCTGTGTAGATTAGAAGCCCTGGGTCTATAATGGTTTAATGGACCACCAGGCCTGTGTAGATTAGAAGCCCTGGTCTATAATGGTTTAATGGACCACCAGCCCTGTGTAGATTAGAATCCCTGGGTCTATAATGGTTTAATGGACCACCAGGCCTGTGTAGATTAGAAGCCCTGGGGTCTATAATGGTTTAATGGGCCACCAGCCCTGTGTAGATTAGAAGCTCTGGTCTATAATGGTTTAATGGACCACCAGGCCTGTGTAGATTAGAAGCCCTGGGTCTATACAGGTTTAATGGACCACCAGCCCTGTGTAGATTAGAATCCCTGGGTCTATAATGGTTTAATGGACCACCAGCCCTGTGTAGATTAGACGCCTTGTTCTATAATGGTTTAATGGACCACCAGCCCTGTGTAGATTAGAAGCCCTGGTCTATAATGGTTTAATGGACCACCAGCCCTGTGTAGATTAGAATCCCTGGGTCTATAATGGTTTAATGGACCACCAGGCCTGTGTAGATTAGAAGCCCTGGGTCTATAATGGTTTAATGGGCCACCAGCCCTGTGTAGATTAGAAGCTCTGGTCTATAATGGTTTAATGGACCACCAGGCCTGTGTAGATTAGAAGCCCTGGGTCTATACAGGTTTAATGGACCACCAGCCCTGTGTAGATTAGAATCCCTGGGTCTATAATGGTTTAATGGACCACCAGCCCTGTGTAGATTAGACGCCTTGTTCTATAATGGTTTAATGGACCACCAGCCCTGTGTAGATTAGAAGCCCTGGTCTATAATGGTTTAATGGACCACCAGCCCTGTGTAGATTAGAATCCCTGGGTCTATAATGGTTTAATGGACCACCAGGCCTGTGTAGATTAGAAGCCCTGGGTCTATAATGGTTTAATGGACCACCAGCCACTGTTAGATAATACCTGGGTGTCTTCAGGTTTAAATGGCCACCAGCTGTGACAGACAGAAATCTGGTCGCTAGGGGCCTGTGACGCTGTCAGCATTAGGCACACATGGGGCATCTATCTCTCCATCTCTCTGTTTCTGTCTCTGTCTCTCCATCTCTCTGTTTCTGTCTCTGTCTCTCCATCTCTCTGTTTCTGTCTCTCTCTCTCTCTCTCTCTCTCTCTCTCTCTCTCTCTCTCTCTCTCTCTCTCTCTCTCTCTCTCTCTCTCTCTCTCTCTCTCTCTCTCTCTCTGTCTCTCTCTCTCTCTCTCTCTCTCTCTCTCTCTCTCTCTCTCTCTCTCTCTCTCTCTGTCTCTGTCTCTGTCTCTGTCTCTCTCTCTCTCTCTCTGTCTCTCTCTCTCTGATTCTTTCTCTCTCTCTCTCTCTCTCTCTGTCTCTCTCTCTCTGATTCTTTCTCTCTCTCTCTCTTTCTCTCTCTCTGTCTCTGTCTCTGTTCTCGCTCTCTCGCTGTCGCTGTCTCTCTCTCTCTCGCTGTCTCTCTCGCTGTCTCTCTGTCTCTCTCTCTCTCTCTCTGTCTCTCTCTCTCTCTGTCTCGCTCTCTCTCTCATGAGCAGAAGGAAGACAGGGCATGTGTCAGACACCGGGCAACAGCTTTGGGAGGAGACGTGTCAGGGCAGACAAAAACCCTCAACCCTTTATCAATTGCAGGACAAAGAATCCCTATCAGGGTCCACCAGATGTGTCCTGGATATCCTATGGACAGAAAGTCGTGACTTCTACCAGATTGATCTCATCCATTCTCTTCTCCCTCCTGTCATATGGGTTTTCTTGCTGGTCTCTGTTCTCTGTTCTGTTACATGGCCCCCCAGCTAAGATACATAGTCAGTGTGATGGTCTCTGTTCTGTTACAAGGCCCCCCAGCTAAGATACAATAGTCAGTGTGATGGTCTCTGTTCTGTTACATGGCCCCCAGCTAAGATACAATAGTCAGTGTGATGTTCTCTGTTCTGTTACAAGGCCCCCCCCAGCTAAGATACAATAGTCAGTGTGATGGTCTCTGTTCTGTTACATGGCCCCCCCAGCTAAGATGTAATAGTCAGTGTGATGTTCTCTGTTCTCTGTTCTGTTACATGGCCCCCCCAGCTAAGATACAATAGTCAGTGTGATGGTCTCTGTTCTGTTACAAGGCCCCCCAGCTAAGATACAATAGTCAGTGTGATGGTCTCTGTTCTGTTACAAGGCCCCCCAGCTAAGATACAATAGTCAGTGTGATGGTTCTCTGTTCTGTTACAAGGCCCCCCCAGCTAAGATACAATAGTCAGTGTGATGGTCTCTGTTCTGTTACATGGCCCCCCCCCAGCTAAGATGTAATAGTCAGTGTGATGGTCTCTGTTCTGTTACAAGGCCCCCCAGCTAAGATACAATAGGCAGTGCTGATGGTCTCTGTTCTGTTACAAGGCCCCCAGCTAAGATACAATAGGCAGTGTGATGTCTCTGTTCTGTTACATGGCCCCCAGCTAAGATACAATAGTCAGTGGTGATGGTCTCTGTTCTGTTACAAGGCCCCCCAGCTAAGATACAATAGGCAGTGTGATGGTCTCTGTTCTGTTACATGGCCCCCCAGCTAAGATACAATAAAACGTGTGATTGGCAGCGATTTGTGCTTCCTCCATCACAGACACTGTTATCTGCCTCTCTCCTGTCGTATTCACTGAACAATATACCTATCCTTCCACCCCCCTGCCTCCCTCCCCCTGCCTCCCTCCCCCCTGCCTCCCTCCCCCTGCCTCCCTCCCCCCCTGCTCCCTCCCCCCCTGCCTCCCTCCCCCCTGCCTCCCCACCCCCCTGCCTCCCACCCCCCTGCCTCCCTCCCCCCTGCCCTCCCTCCACCCCTCCTCCTCCCCTCCCCCTGTCCTCCTCACCCCCCTGCCTTCCTCCCCCTGCCCTCCCTCCACCCCTCCTCCACCCCTCCCCCTGTCCTCCTCACCCCTCTGCCTCCCCTCCCCTCTGCCCCCCCCTCCCTGCCCCCCACCCCTGCCCTCCCTCCACCCCTCCTCCTCCCCTCCCTCCTACCGCCCGGATGTCATTGCATCACAACATCTCGTGTCAGGGAACAAATGGAGGGAGAGAGTTCAGGCAGACAGACAGACCTGAGACTGAAGGCTGGAGCTACATCTAATCGTTATTGGAGTGTCTGTTATGCTCTGTTGGTGGAAGCTATATTTTAGGGCCACTTAGAGAAAACACACAAGCCCGTACACTGAGCATTACCCTGTCAAGACCACAAGCCCGTACACTGAGCATTACCCTGTCAACACCACAAGCCCATACACTGAGCATTACCCTGTCAACACCACAAGCCGGTACACTGAGCATTACCCTGTCAACACCACAAGCCCATACACTGAGCATTACCCTGTCAACACCACAAGCCCATACACTGAGCATTACCCTGTCAACACCACAAGCCATTACACTGAGCATTACCCAGTCAAGACCACAAGCCCGTACACTGAGCATTACCCTGTCAACACCACAAGCCCGTACACTGAGCATTACCTTGTAAAGACCACAAGCCCATCCACTGAGCATTACCTTGTCAAGACCACAAGCCCGTACACTGAGCATTACCCTGTCAACACCACAAGCCATTACACTGAGCATTACCCTGTCAACACCACAAGCCCGTACACTGAGCATTACCTTGTCAAGACCACAAGCCCATCCACTGAGCATTACCCTGTCAACACCACAAGCCCATACACTGAGCATTACCCTGTCAGCACCACAAGCTGGTACACTGAGCATTACCCTGTCAACACCACACGCCCATACACTGAGCATTACCCTGTCAACACCACAAGCCATTACACTGAGCATTACCCTGTCAACACCACAAGCCATTACACTGAGCATTACCCTGTCAACACCACAAGCCCGTACACTGAGCATTACCCAGTCAAGACCACAAGCCCGTACACTGAGCATTACCCTGTCAACACCACAAGCCCGTACACTGAGAATTACCTTGTCAAGACCACAAGCCCATCCACTGAGCATTACCATGTCAACACCACATATTATCATGATAAATATTAATGATTGTAGTAACTCAAGCTGGCCTTGACTTTACCCTGTAAATCTACAGCCATTAAACGCTGTAGGGGAAACAGCTGTACCAATGTTAGTAGGGTTTCAGAGGTGGTTCTCTCTCCCAGAGGAAAGGAAAGGAGAGGAGAGGAGAGGAGAGGAGAGGAGAGGAGAGGAGAGGAGAGGAGAGGAGAGGAGAGGAGAGGAGAGGAGATGAGATGAGATGAGAGGAGAGGAGAGGAGAGGAGAGGAGAGGAGAGGAGAGGAGAGGAGAGGAGAGGAGAGGAGAGGAGAGGAGAGGAGAGGAGAGGAGAGGAGAGGAGAGGAGAGGAGAGGAGAGTGTGTTAGGGCACTACGGTGCTGTTATGGCTGGCTGGCTGATGTAAGAGTTGTGAAAACACCAGTAAGACCCACAGACAGTCATCGTCAGGTCTGTCTCTCATGGACCATAGGAGACAGAGACCGGGTGGTCCAGCTGTTACCATGGTAACGTGATGTCTTTATAGACCATGATCCTGTCTTCTGTTTCATCCCTTTCTCCTGTCTTCCAACTTCTCCCCCTTCTCCTCCCTCCCTCCCTCGCTCCCTCCCTCCCTCCCTCCCTCCCTCCCTCCCTCCCTCCCTCCCTCCCTCCCTCCCTCCCTCCCTCCCTCCCTCCCTCCCTCCCTCCCTCCCTCCCTCCCTCACTCCCTCACTCCGTCCCTCCCTCCTTCCCCTCCCTCCCTCCCTCCCTCCCTCCCTCCCTCCCTCCTTCCCCTCCCTCCCTCCCTCCCTCCCCCTCCAGTGGGATGCGATAACAGAGATGGATGAACAGAACCGACCTATCCATACCTTCCAGGTGTGTCATGTGATGGAGCCCAACCAGAACAACTGGCTACGGTCCAATTGGATCCAGCGCCAGGAAGCACAGAAGGTAATATACAATAATATATAGTATAATACTAATAATATACAGTATAATACTACTAATAATATATAGTATAATACTAATAATAATATATAGTATAATACTAATAATAATATATAGTATTATACTAATAATATATAGTATAATACTAATAATAATATATTGTATAATACTAATAATATATAGTATAATACTAATAATATACAGTATAATACTAATAATATATAGTACAATAATAATAATAATATACAGTATAATACTAATAATATATAGTACAATAATAATAATAATATACAGTATAATACTTATAATAATATACAGTATAATACTAATAATATATAGTATAATACTAATAATATACAGTATAATACTAATAATAATATACAGTATAATACTAATAATATATAGTATAATAATAATAATATACAGTATAATACTTATAATAATATATAGTATAATACTAATAATATATAGTATAATACTAATAATATACAGTATAATACTTATAATAATATATAGTACAATAATAATAATAATAATATACAGTATAATACTAATAATAATATATAGTATAATACTAATAATATATAGTATAATACTAATAATAATATACAGTATAATACTAATAATATATAGTATAATACTAATAATATATAGTATAATACTAATAATAATATACAGTATTATAATAATAATATACAGTATAATACTAAGGTAATATATAATAATATACAGTATAATATATAGTATAATACTAATAATATATCGTATAATACTACTAATAATATATAGTATAATACTAAGAATATAGAGTATAATACTAATAATATACAGTATTATAATAATAATATACAGTATAATACTAAGGTAATATATAATAATATACAGTATAATACTAATAATAATATACAGTATTATAATAATAATATACAGTATAATATATAGTATAATTCTAATAATATATCGTATAATACTAATAATAATATATAGTATAATACTAATAATAATATACAGTATTATAATAATAATATACAGTATAATACTACGGTAATATATAATAATATACAGTATAATACTAATAATAATATACAGTATTATAATAATAATATACAGTATAATACTAAGGTAATATATAATAATATACAGTATAATATATAGTATAATACTAATAATATACAGTATAATACTAATAATAATATATAGTATAATACTAATAATAATATACAGTATTATAATAATAATATACAGTATAATACTACGGTAATATATAATAATATACAGTATAATATATAGTATAATTGTAATAATAACATACGCCAGGCAGCACAGAAGGTAATATATAACCCAGGTGTGTTGCAGGTAATAAAAGGTGTATGTTGTGTTCCCTTCAGGTGTACGTGGAGCTGCGCTTCACCCTGAGAGACTGTAACTCCATCCCTTGGGTGTCTGGTACCTGCAAGGAGACCTTTAACCTCTTCTACCTCCAGACAGAGGAGCCACACGCCGCCGCCTCCCGCTTCAGACCTGCCGACTACGCCAAGGTCTAGTTTTAGAGAATCCTACTTGTTGACAAGGTGTTCTTACTTTTTATTCGATTTTTTTTTTAAACTCTTATTTGACCAGGTAAGTTGACTGAGAACACGTTCTCATTTACAGCAATGACCTGGGGAATAGTTACAGGGGAGAGGAGGAGGGGGATGAATGAGCCAATTGTAAGCTGGGGATGATTAGGTGGCCATGGTATGAAGGCCAGGTTGGACATTTTAGCCAGGACACCGGGGTTAACACCCCTTCTCTTGCGATAAATGCCATGGGATCTTTAATGACCAAAGAGAGTCAGGGCACCAGGGTTAATACCCCTACTCTTGCGATAAATGCAATGGGATCTTTAATGACCAAAGAGAGTCAGGGTAACCGTTTAACGTCACGTCTGAAAGATCCCACCTTACAGAGGACAATGTCCCCAATCACTGCCCTGGAGCATCTCCTTAGACCAGAGGGAAGAGTGCCCCCTACTGGCCCTCCAACACCACTTCCAGCAGCATCTGGTCTCCCATCCAGGGACCGACCAGGACCAACCCTGCTTAGCTTCAGAAGCAAGCCAGCGGTGGGATTCAGGGTGGGATGCTGCTGACCAGGACCAACCCTGCTTAGCTTCAGAAGCAAGCCAGCAGTGGTATGCAGGGTGGTATGCTGCTGACCAGGACCAACCCTGCTTAGCTTCAGAAGCAAGCCAGCGGTGGGATTCAGGGTGGTATGCTGCTGACCAGGACCAACCCTGCTTAGCTTCAGAAGCAAGCCAGCAGTGGTATGCAGGGTGGTATGCTGCTGACCAGGACCAAGAGTTATTTCATAGCTGTTGTTACTGTTGAAGAGGAGAGTTATTTCATAGCTGTTGTTACTGTTAAAGAGGAGAGTTATTTCATAGCTGTTGTTACTGTTAAAGAGGAGAGTTATTTCATAGCTGTTGTTACTGTTAAAGAGGAGAGTTATTTCATAGCTGTTGTTACTGTTAAAGAGGAGAGTTATTTCATAGCTGTTGTTACTGTTAAAGAGGAGAGTTATTTCATAGCTGTTGTTACTGTTAAAGAGGAGAGTTATTTCATAGCTGTTGTTACTGTTAAAGAGGAGAGTTATTTCATAGCAGTTGTTACTGTTAATGAGGAGAGTTATTTCATAGCTGTTGTTACTGTTAATGAGGAGAGTTATTTCATAGCTGTTGTTAAAGAGGAGAGTTATTTCATAGCTGTTGTTACTGTTGAAGAGGAGAGTTATTTCATAGCTGTTGTTACTGTTAAAGAGGAGAGTTATTTCATAGCTGTTGTTACTGTTAAAGAGGAGAGTTATTTCATAGCTGTTGTTACTGTTAAAGAGGAGAGTTATTTCATAGCTGTTGTTACTGTTAAAGAGGAGAGTTATTTCATAGCTGTTGTTACTGTTAAAGAGGAGAGTTATTTCATAGCTGTTGTTACTGTTAAAGAGGAGAGTTATTTCATAGCTGTTGTTACTGTTAAAGAGGAGAGTTATTTCATAGCTGTTGTTACTGTTGAAGAGGAGAGTTATTTCATAGCTGTTGTTACTGTTAAAGAGGAGAGTTATTTCATAGCTGTTGTTACTGTTAAAGAGGAGAGTTATTTCATAGCTGTTGTTACTGTTAAAGAGGAGAGTTATTTCATAGCTGTTGTTACTGTTAAAGAGGAGAGTTATTTCATAGCTGTTGTTAAAGAGGAGAGTTATTTCATAGCTGTTGTTACTGTTAAAGAGGAGAGTTATTTCATAGCTGTTGTTACTGTTAAAGAGGAGAGTTATTTCATAGCTGTTGTTACTGTTAAAGAGGAGAGTTATTTCATAGCTGTTGTTACTGTTAAAGAGGAGAGTTATTTCATAGCTGTTGTTACTGTTAAAGAGGAGAGTTATTTCATAGCTGTTGTTGAAGAGGAGAGTTATTTCATAGCTGTTGTTACTGTTAAAGAGGAGAGTTATTTCATAGCTGTTGTTGAAGAGGAGAGTTATTTCATAGCTGTTGTTACTGTTAAAGAGGAGAGTTATTTCATAGCTGTTGTTGAAGAGGAGAGTTATTTCATAGCTGTTGTTACTGTTAAAGAGGAGAGTTATTTCATAGCTGTTGTTACTGTTAAAGAGGAGAGTTATTTCATAGCTGTTGTTAAAGAGGAGAGTTATTTCATAGCTGTTGTTACTGTTAAAGAGGAGAGTTATTTCATAGCTGTTGTTAAAGAGGAGAGTTATTTCATAGCTGTTGTTACTGTTAAAGAGGAGAGTTATTTCATAGCTGTTGTTACTGTTAAAGAGGAGAGTTATTTCATAGCTGTTGTTACTGTTAAAGAGGAGAGTTATTTCATAGCTGTTGTTACTGTTAAAGAGGAGAGTTATTTCATAGCTGTTGTTACTGTTAAAGAGGAGAGTTATTTCATAGCTGTTGTTAAAGAGGAGAGTTATTTCATAGCTGTTGTTAAAGAGGAGAGTTATTTCATAGCTGTTGTTAAAGAGGAGAGTTATTTCATAGCTGTTGTTAAAGAGGAGAGTTATTTCATAGCTGTTGTTAAAGAGGAGAGTTATTTCATAGCTGTTGTTAAAGAGGAGAGTTATTTCATAGCTGTTGTTAAAGAGGAGAGTTATTTCATAGCTGTTGTTAAAGAGGAGAGTTATTTCATAGCTGTTGTTACTGTTAAAGAGGAGAGTTATTTCATAGCTGTTGTTACTGTTAAAGAGGAGAGTTATTTCATAGCTGTTGTTAAAGAGGAGAGTTATTTCATAGCTGTTGTTACTGTTAAAGAGGAGAGTTATTTCATAGCTGTTGTTAAAGAGGAGAGTTATCTCATAGCTGTTGTTGAAGAGGAGAGTTATTTCATAGCTGTTGTTACTGTTAAAGAGGAGAGTTATATATTTAATGAAAAATTAAATATAAATAAATATATAAATCAATAAATATGAATTAATTTCATAATTTAATGTTGCTGTGACACTACTACCCAGGTGCATATGATGAAAAACATATGGAAATGATTTGATTTGAAGGTGGACACCATTGCTGCCGATGAGAGCTTCACACAGACGGACCTGGGAGACCGCGTTCTGCGCCTCAATACGGAGGTGAGTTTGGTTGAATATTATATTCATTACGTTCTTATACTTCAGGGCTCTTTTGTCTCTGTTTTCTCTCGCGATATTTATTTAAAAAAAAGATATATATTTTCATTAGAATTTCAGGGCAGAACTACAGATTTTTACCTTATCAGCTCGCTAGGCTACCTGCCACCTCTACACTCTAACCACTAGACTACCTGCCTCCTCTACACTCTAACCACTAGGCTACCTGCCTCCTCTACACTCTAACCACTAGGCTACCTGCCACCTCTACACTCTAACCACTAGACTACCTGCCACCTCTACAATCTAACCACTAGACTACCTGCCTCCTCTACACTCTAACCACTAGGCTACCTGCCACCTCTACACTCTAACCACTAGACTACCTGCCGCCGATAGACTCTAACCACTAGGCTACCTGCCTCCTCTACACTCTAACCACTAGGCTACCTGCCTCCTCCACACTCTAACCACTAGGCTACCTGCCTCCTCTACACTCTAACCACTAGGCTACCTGCCTCCTCTACACTGTAACCACTAGGCTACCTGCCTCCTCTACACTGTAACCACTAGGCTACCTGCCTCCTCTACATACAGTCTAACCACTAGGCTACCTGCCTCCTCTACACTCTAACCACTAGGCTACCTGCCTCCTCTACACTCTAACCACTAGGCTACTTGCCGCCCCCTCTCTATCTATACATTCACTACAGTAATCTGTACGACCCAGACATACTGTAACACAACACAGCCACGACCCAGACATAACACAACACAGCCCCGACCCAGACATAACACAACACAACCACGACCCAGACATAACACAACACAACACAGCTACGACCCAGACATAACACAACACAGCCACGACCCAGACATAACACAACACAGCCACGACCCAGACATACTGTAACACAACACAGCTACGACCCAGACATACTGTTACACAACACAGCTACGACCCAGACATACTGTTACACAACACAGCTACGACCCAGACATAACACAACACAGCCCCGACCCAGACATAACACAACACAACCACGACCCAGACATAACACAACACAACACAGCTACGACCCAGACATAACACAACACAGCCACGACCCAGACATAACACAACACAGCCACGACCCAGACATACTGTAACACAACACAGCTACGACCCAGACATACTGTTACACAACACAGCTACGACCCAGACATACTGTTACACAACACAGCTACGACCCAGACATAACACAACACAGCCACGACCCAGACATACTGTTACACAACACAGCTACGACCCAGACATAACACAACACAGCCACGACCCAGACATACTGTAACACAACACAGCCACGACCCAGACATACTGTAACACAACACAGCCACGACCCAGACATAACACAACACAGCCACGACCCAGACATAACACAACACAGCCACGACCCAGACATACTGTAACACAACACAGCCACGACCCAGACATACTGTAACACAACACAGCCACGACCCAGACATAACACAACACAGCCACGACCCAGACATAACACAACACAGACACGACCCAGACATACTGTTACACAACACAGCCACGACCCAGACATACTGTTACACAACACAGCTACGACCCAGACATAACACAACACTTGTTGCTAAATCCACCAGATGTGCTAATGTACTACAAAACTCTTTTCGGAAAATGAAAACGTTTTCAAAATATGGACTCTTAGCGTAGAGACCTCGCCACACGTCTTTATGGAGCCATGTTGAATCTATAATAATATATATGGACTCTTAGGGTAGAGGTCTTTACGGAGCCATGTTGAATCTATAATAATATATATGGACTCTTAGCGTAGAGACCTTCTACACATGTCTTTACGGAGCCATGTTGAATCTATAATAATATATATGGACTCTTAGGGTAGAGGTCTTTACGGAGCCATGTTGAATCTATAATAATATATATATGGACTCTTAGCGTAGAGACCTTCTACACATGTCTTTACGGAGCCATGTTGAATCTATAATAATATATATGGACTCTTAGGGTAGAGGTCTTTACGGAGCCATGTTGAATCTATAATAATATATATATGGACTCTTAGGGTAGAGGTCTTCTACACATGTCTTTACGGAGCCATGTTGAATCTATAATAATATATATGGACTCTTAGCGTAGAGACCTCGCCACAGGTCTTTACGGAGCCATGTTGAATCTCCCTGTTACTGCCGTCATAATAGATGCTGTTTGAGAAGAGAGGTCATTTCATTGTGTAGCCTACGCTCTACTGTAAGCCTATGACAAATAAAAACGTTCGTTTGATTTGAGGTCAGAGAGGTCGGCCCGGTGACCCAGAAGGGCTTCTACCTGGCGTTCCAGGATGTGGGGGCGTGTATCGCTCTGGTCTCCGTCAAGGTGTTCTATAAGGTATTGTGATGTTTATGTATTTTATCTGTCTGTCTGTCTGTCTGTCTGTCTGTCTGTCTGTCTGTCTGTCTGTCTCTCTGTCTGTCTGTCTGTCTGTCTGTCTGTCTGTCTGTCTGTCTGTCTGTCTGTCTGTCTGTCTGTCTGTCTGTCTGTCTGTCTGTCTGTCTGTCTGTCTGTCTGTCTCTCTGTCTCTCTGTCTCTCTGTCTCTCTGTCCGTCCGTCCGTCGGTCCATAAGAAAACTGTATACAGTGGCTTGTGAAAGTGTTCACCCCCTTGGCATCCTCTTCTGTTGCCTTACAACCTGGAATCAAAATGGATTTTTGGGGGGGAGGTTCGTATCATTTGATTTACACAATATGCCTACCACTTTGAAGATGCAAAATATTTTTGTTATTGTGAAACAAATAAGAAATCAGACAGAAAAACAGAAATCTTGAGCGTGCGTAACTATTCACCCCCCACAAAGTCAATTCCTTTTAGAGACACCTTTTGCAGCAATTACAGCTACAAGTCTCTTGGGGTATGTCACTATAAGCTTGGCACATCTAGCCACTGGGATTTTTGCCCATTCTTCAAGGCAAAACTGCTCCAGCTCCTTCAAGTTGGATGGGTTCTGCTGGTGTACAGAAATATTTAAGTCATACCACAGACTCTCAATTGGATTGAGGTCTGGGCTTTGACTAGGCCATTCCAAGACATTTAAATGTTTCCCCTTAAACCACTCATGCTTAGGGCAGGGGTGTCAAACTCAAATACCCAGTGGGCCAAAATGTAAAACCTGAACAAAGTCACGGGCCAACATTGAACAAATTAACCTTTTAATATGGACCCAAACAAGTTTTGCTTTAACATTGAATATGGAACAAGCATCGCTTATTACCATACAATATATAATTTAATAGTGGAGACATGCAAAATCGAATTTCAAATGAAAAAACACATCAATGGCATTCATTTATTAAATAAATAAAATTTAAATAAAAATTGTATGCCTCTTTTCTATTTGCAGCCTTCTGATTTAAATACCAAAATAAACTTTTTCCACTGGCTAATAATTTTACAAATAAAATGATAATAAATCAATCAACCATTCAAGCCCATGCCTGTAGCAAGAAAAAGTGCATAAAGAAAATGTTAATTATTGCACACTGGTCTAATCTGATGTGCCCAAGCCAGATACCTGGCATCTCTTCTTGGATGCTAGTTCATCAATGTCTGGGCTCAAGCTCTGAGCTGAAGAAATCCTCAGTATCGAGCGAAGATGTTTATCAGTCAGACGTCTCCTGTGAGTTGTTTTGGTCATCTTCATCGAGGAGAAAAGTTGCTCGCATAGATAAGTGCTGCCGAACATGGAGAGCATCTGAGCAGCTTGGGTGCGGAGCTGAGGCATTGTGTCAGGGATGAACCGTGGAAACTGTGCGGCGCCCACAGCATCATACTTTGACTTCAGCGTGTCGTTGCACTGGAGTTCAATCAGCTCCATTTGGATGTTGGTTGGTGCATTTTCCACATCAACTGCGAAGGGATTACTAAGCAGTTCAAACTTGCATTTCTGGGCATCGAAGTCGGCAAATCGCCGGCTAAACTCAGCGGCGAGAACACAGAGTTTTTCAGCAAACTGTGCGCATGGGAACACGGCGGTAGAGATCTGCGCTTTTATGGATTGGCAGCAGGGAAAATGGCAAGGGTTTCCTTGCAGCATCTGATTCTCCCACAGGCACAGTTTAGTTTTGAAGGCCCTCACTGCAGCGTACATGTCTGTGATGATGCGCCCCCGCCCCTGAAGCTGCAGGTTCAGCGCATCGAGATGGCTCGAGATGTCACAGAGAAAGGCCAGCTCACACAGGAACTTTTGCTCCCGGAGCTCTGCTGTATCCTTCCCTTTGGTTTCCAGGAATTGACATATTTCCTCACGCAGCTCGAAACATCTGTTCAGTACTTTTCCTCTGCTTAGCCATCTCACCTCTGTGTGATACGGCACGTCTGCGTATTCCGAACCACACTCCTCCAGAAAAGATTTAAACTGGTGGTGATTTAGACCTTTGGCTCTTATAAAGTTAACTACCTGTGTTACTGTGGTCATAACATGTTCCATCTTTAGGGCTTTGGCACACAGTGCTTCCTGATGTATGATGCAGTGGTAAACAGTTAGCTCACCTGCACAGTTCTCTTCCCGCATCTTCTCCCGAACCATGCCCACCAGTCCACTCTTTTTACCGCACATCGCTGGCGCACCATCTGTCGTTAATCCAACGAGTTTATCCCACGGCAGCTTTATTTCAGTTACACATTTGGAAACCTCCTCAAAGATTTCCTTTCCTGTGGTTGTGCCATGCATTGATTTGAATCCTAATAGCTCCTCCGTAACACACAGATTTGAGTCCTCTCCACGGATGAAGACTGACAGCTGAGCAGTATCAGATGCGTCGCAGCTCTCATCCACAGCGAGGGAGAACGCAACAAAATCTTTTCCCTTTTCCATCAGCTGGTCATACAGATTGGTGGCAAGATCACATGTGCGATCAGCTACTGTGTTCCTGCTCAGGCTCAAGTTTGAAAATGCTTGTTTTTTCTCTGGGCATACGAGGTCACAAACCTTCATCATGCACTTTTTCATGAACTCTCCCTCATTAAAGGGCCGGGCTGATTTTGCGATCTCTGCTGCCACTATATAACTAGCCTTTACAGCAGCCTCGCTTTGTGATGTGGCTTTTTTAAACATATTCTGTTGTGAAACCAAACTTCTTTTCATCTCCTCTACTTTCTGGCTCCTTTGAGTCATGTCCAGGTCCTTGTATTTGTCATGGTGTTTCGTTTCATAGTGTCGTCTAATGTTGTACTCCTTACTTACAGCCACGTTGACTCCACAAACAAGACAAACAGGTTTGTCTTTTACATATGTAAACAGATATTCTGCCTCCCACTTGTCCAGAAAGCTCCTGTTTTCTGCCTTTCTGTTCGCCATTTTTGGGAAGGGTTAGCTCGCTGACAGTTGTAGCGTCTATGTTGCTATGACTACTGTCACAGAGGAGAGAGCGTTTCTGGGTCCTGTCCTGATTGGCGCGCGAAAACAGCAGAGCATTATGGGATTCGTAGTACTAGTGGTGAATGCGCTGTATAATACCGGCGGGCCAGCTCTAGTAGTAATTTGGTATTGTCTCGCGGGCCAAATATAATTACCCCGCGGGCCAAATTTGGCCCACGGGCCAGAGTTTGACACCCATGGCTTAGGGTCATTGTCCTGCTGGAGGGTGAACCTCCGTCCCAGTCTCAAATCTCTGGAAGACTGAAACAGGTTTCCCTTAAGAATTTCCCTGTATTTGGCACCATCCATTATTCCTTTAAAACCAGTTTTCTCAGTCCCTGCCGATGAAAAACATGGATGGTGTTCTCGGGGTGATAAGAGGTTTTGGGTTTGCGCCAGACATAGCGTTTTCCTTGATGGCCAAAAAGCTGACCAGAGTACCTTCTTTCATATGTTTGGGGAGTCTCCCACATGCCTTTAGGAGAACACCAAACGTGTTTGCTTATTTTTTCCCTTAAGCAATGGCTTTTTTCTGGCCACTCTTCCATAAAGCCCAGCTCTGAGGAGTGTACGGCTTAAAGTGGTCCTATGGACAGGTACTCCCATCTCTTCCATAAAGCCCAGCTCTGTGGAGTGTACGGCTTAAAGTGGTCCTATGGACAGGTACTCCCATCTCTTCCATAAAGCCCAGCTCTGTGGAGTGTACGGCTTAAAGTGGTCCTATGGACAGATACTCCAATCTCTTCCATAAAGCCCAGCTCTGTGGAGTGTACGGCTTAAAGTGATCCTATGGACAGATACTCCAATCTCTTCCGTAAAGCCCAGCTCTGTGGAGTGTACGGCTTAAAGTGGTCCTATGGACAGATACTCCAATCTCTTCCATAAAGCCCAGCTCTGTGGAGTGTACGGCTTAAAGTGGTCCTATGGACAGATACTCCAATCTCTTCCATAAAGCCCGGCTCTGTGGAGTGTACGGCTTAAAGTGGTCCTATGGACAGATACTCCAATCTCTTCCGTAAAGCCCAGCTCTGTGGAGTGTACGGCTTAAAGTGGTCCTATGGACAGATACTCCAATCTCTTCCATAAAGCCCAGCTCTGTGGAGTGTACGGCTTAAAGTGGTCCTATGGACAGATACTCCAATCTCTTCCATAAAGCCCAGCTCTGTGTAGTGTACGGCTTAAAGTGGTCCTATGGACAGATACTCCAATCTCTTCCGTAAAGCCCAGCTCTGTGGAGTGTACGGCTTAAAGTGGTCCTATGGACAGATACTCCAATCTCTTCCATAAAGCCCAGCTCTGTGGAGTGTACGGCTTAAAGTGGTCCTATGGACAGATACTCCAATCTCTTCCATAAAGCCCGGCTCTGTGGAGTGTACGGCTTAAAGTGATCCTATGGACAGATACTCCAATCTCTTCCATAAAGCCCAGCTCTGTGGAGTGTACGGCTTAAAGTGATCCTATGGACAGATACTCCAATCTCTTCCATAAAGCCCAGCTCTGTGGAGTGTATGGCTTAAAGTGGTCCTATAGACAGATACTCCAATCTCTTCCATAAAGCCCAGCTCTGTGGAGTGTACGGCTTAAAGTGATCCTATGGACAGATACTCCAATCTCTTCCCTAAAGCCCAGCTCTGTGGAGTGTACGGCTTAAAGTGGTCCTATGGACAGATACTCCAATCTCTTCCATAAAGCCCAGCTCTGTGGAGTGTACGGCTTAAAGTGGTCCTATGGACAGATACTCCAATCTCTTCCATAAAGCCCAGCTCTGTGGAGTGTACGGCTTAAAGTGGTCCTATGGACAGATACTCCAATCTCTTCCATAAAGCCCGGCTCTGTGGAGTGTACGGATTAAAGTGGTCCTATGGACAGATACTCCAATCTCTTCCATAAAGCCCAGCTCTGTGGAGTGTACGGCTTAAAGTGGTCCTATGGACAGATACTCCAATCTCTTCCATAAAGCCCAGCTCTGTGTAGTGTACGGCTTAAAGTGGTCCTATGGACAGATACTCCAATCTCTTCCGTAAAGCCCAGCTCTGTGGAGTGTACGGCTTAAAGTGGTCCTATGGACAGATACTCCAATCTCTTCCATAAAGCCCAGCTCTGTGGAGTGTACGGCTTAAAGTGGTCCTATGGACAGATACTCCAATCTCTTCCATAAAGCCCGGCTCTGTGGAGTGTACGGCTTAAAGTGATCCTATGGACAGATACTCCAATCTCTTCCATAAAGCCCAGCTCTGTGGAGTGTACGGCTTAAAGTGATCCTATGGACAGATACTCCAATCTCTTCCATAAAGCCCAGCTCTGTGGAGTGTATGGCTTAAAGTGGTCCTATAGACAGATACTCCAATCTCTTCCATAAAGCCCAGCTCTGTGGAGTGTACGGCTTAAAGTGATCCTATGGACAGATACTCCAATCTCTTCCCTAAAGCCCAGCTCTGTGGAGTGTACGGCTTAAAGTGGTCCTATGGACAGATACTCCAATCTCTTCCATAAAGCCCAGCTCTGTGGAGTGTACGGCTTAAAGTGGTCCTATGGACAGATACTCCAATCTCTTCCATAAAGCCCAGCTCTGTGGAGTGTACGGCTTAAAGTGGTCCTATGGACAGATACTCCAATCTCTTCCATAAAGCCCGGCTCTGTGGAGTGTACGGATTAAAGTGGTCCTATGGACAGATACTCCAATCTCCGCTGTGGAGCTTTGCAGCTCCTTCAGGGTTATCTTTGGTCTCTTTGGTGCCTCTCTGATTAACGCCCTCCTTGCCTGGTCTGTGAGTTTTGGTGGGCGGCCCTCTCTTGGCGGGTTTGTTGTGGTGCCATATTCTTCAAAGTTTCAGATATTTTTTTATAACCTAACCCTGATCTGTACTTCTCCACAACTTTGTCCCTGACCTGTTTGGAGAGCTCCTTGGTCTTCATGGTGCTGCTTGATTGGAGGTGCCCCTTGTTTAGTGGTGTTGCAGACTCTGGGGCCTTTCAGAACAGGTGTACATATACTGAGATCATGTGACACTATGATTGCACACAGGTGGACTTTATTTAACTAATTATGTGACTTCTGAAGGTAATTGGTTGCACCAGATCTTATTTAGGGGCTTCATAGCAAAGGGGGTGAATACATATGCACAGGGGGTGAATACATATGCACAGGGGGTGAATACATATGCACAGGGGGTGAATACATATGCACAGGGGGTGAATACATATGCACAGGGGGTGAATACATATGCACAGGGGGTGAATACATATACACAGGGGGTGAATACATATACACAGGGGGTGAATACATATACACAGGGGGTGAATACATATGCACAGGGGGTGAATACATATGCACAGGGGGTGAATACATATGCACAGGGGGTGAATACATATGCACAGGGGGTGAATACATATGCAAAGGGGGTGAATACATATGCACAGGGGGTGAATACATATGCACAGGGGGTGAATACATATACACAGGGGGTGAATACATATGCACAGGGGGTGAATACATATGCACAGAAGGTAATTGGTTGCACCAGATCTTATTTAGGGGCTTCATAGCAAAGGGGGTGAATACATATAGACACACCACTTTTAATGTATTTATGTTTTGTGTTGTTAGAGTAGATTTGTTTTTCACCAATTTGCACTATTTTGTGTTTGTCCATCACATGAAATCCAAATAAAAATCAATTTAAATGACAGGTTGTAATGCAACAAAAACTCCAAGGGGGAGAAATACTTTTGCAAGGCCCTGTACTGACTTTATATCTCTCTCCTTATCGAAGCGCTGTCCATCCACTCTGAGGAACCTGGCAGCGTTCCCAGACACGGTACCAAGGGTCGACTCCTCCTCGCTGGTGGAGGTGCGGGGAGCGTGCGTGGAGAACGCAGAGGAGAGGGACACGCCCAAACTGTACTGTGGGGCGGACGGGGACTGGCTGGTTCCTCTGGGGCGATGCGTCTGTAGTCTGGGACATGAGGAGATTGACGGAATCTGCCAGGGTGAGTTGTGGCTTACAATTCCCCCTGGGCTCAGATATCAGTTTGGTTGTCAAAATACGTGAATTCAATGTGAAATCAACAAAAGAATTCACCACGTCATTGGATTTAGGTTAGACGTTGGGTGACAAAAATACGAAATTGCAAATCCAATCAGTTTTACACATTGATTCAACATCATCACGTTGAATTATTTTGTTGAAATGACATGGAAACAACGTTGATCAAACCAGTGTTTTGCCCAGTGGGTTCATAGTGCTTTACATTGTTGTGTGATTATTCCGGCTGACCCCAATTAGTCGACTGGTCGATTGTTTTATGTTTTTGGGTCGAGCAGTAGCAAATATATATAAATATATTATTTATGGCACATGAGACTCCTGTCTTATTCGCGCCCATTTTAGTGAACTAATCCATTGTCAGAGCCGAGACTAATCCATTGTGAAGGCCGAGACTAATCCATTGTGAGGGCCGAGACTAATCCATTGTGAAGGTTGAGAATAATCCATTGTGAAGGCTGAGACTAATCCATTGTGAAGGCCGAGACTAATCCATTGTGAAGGCCGAGACTAAACACTGTGAGGGCCGAGACTAATCCATTGTGAAGACCGAGACTAATCCATTGTCAGGGCCGAGACTAATCCATTGTCAGGGCTGAGACTAATCCATTGTGAAGGCCGAGACCAATCCATTGTCAGGGCCGAGACTAATCCATTGTGAAGGCTGAGACTAATGCATTGTGAAGGCCGAGACTAATCCATTTTGAAGGCCGAGACTAATCCAATGTGAAGGCCAAGACTAATCCATTGTGAAGGCCGAGACGAATCCATTGAGGAGGCTGAGACTAATCCATTGTGAAGGCTGAGACTAATCCAATGTGAAGGCCGAGACTAATCCATTGTGAAGGCCGAGACTAATCCATTGTGAAGGCCGAGACTAATCCATTGTGAAGGCCGAGACTAATCCAATGTGAAGGCCGAGACTAATCCAATGTGAAGGCCAAGACTAATCCAATGTGAAGGCCGAGACTAATCCATTGTGAAGGCCGAGACTAAACCATTGTGAAGGCCGAGACTAATCCATTGTGAAGGCCGAGACTAATCCAATGTGAAGGTCGAGACTAATCCAATGTGAAGGCCGAGACTAATCCAATGTGAAGACCGAAACTAATCCAATGTGAAGGCCGAGACTAATCCAATGTGAAGGCCGATACTAATCCATTGTGAAGGCCGAGACTAATCCAATGTGAAGGCCGAGACTAATCCAATGTGAAGGCCGAGACTGATCCATTGTCAGGGCCGAGACTGATCCATTGTCAGGGCCGAGACTAATCCAATGTGAAGACCGAGACTAATCCAATGTGAAGGCCGATACTAATCCATTGTGAAGGCCGAGACTAATCCAATGTGAAGGCCGAGACTAATCCAATGTGAAGGCCGAGACTGATCCATTGTCAGGGCCGAGACTGATCCATTGTCAGGGCCGAGACAAATCCAATGTGAAGGCCGAGACTAATCCAATGTGAAGGCCGAGACTAATCCATTGTGAAGGCCAAGACTAATTCAATGTGAAGGCCGAGACTAATCCATTGTCAGGGCCGAGACTAATCCATTGTGAAGACCGGGACTAATCCAATGTGAAGGTCGAGACTAATCCATTGTCATGGCCGCTGGGGAGAGTGGCTAAATTGCACAATGTATGTCTCTCTCCCGCCAATTTGTGCACATTCATTGTTTAATGACTTCATTGTGTGAATTGGTTTGCTTTTGATTGTTAGTTCCTATCATTAATTCATTACATTTATCACCAGTAGTATATTTACTGTTAATTCCTATAATTTATCATCTATAATGTTTGTTTGGTTTCACTCATTTCTGTTAATTAATCAATATATTACTGTTAGTTTTTTTTTACCATTCTGACTGTCGGAGTGGAGATGTTGTTTTCAGAGCACAAACCTCTTGTGAGAAACACATTTTGGTTTTATTTCATTCCATTTACGAGTTTTGCAAAATTTAGTAATTGTCAATTTTCTACCTTATAGTCTACACTGTAGTCTACCCTTTAGTCTACCCTATAGTCTATAGTCTACCCTATAGTCTATAGTCTACCCTATAGTCTACCCTTTAGTCTACCCTGTAGTCTATAGTCTACCCTATAGTCTACCCTATAGTCTACCCTATAGTCTACTCTATAGTCTACCCTATTGTCTACTCTATAGTCTATAGTCTACCCTATAGGTTACCTTATAGTCTACCCTATAGTCTACTCTAGTGTCTACCCTATAGTCTACCCTATAGTCTATTGTCTACCCTATAGTCTACTCTAGAGTCTACCCTGTAGTCTACCCTATAGTGTACCCTATAGTCTATAGTCTACCCTATACTCTATTGTCTACCCTATAGTCTACCCTATAGTCTATAGTCTACCCTATAGTCTACTCTAGAGTCTACCCTGTAGTCTACCCTATAGTCAATGTCTACCCTATAGTCTATTGTCCACCCTATAGTCTACCCTATAGTCTAACGTATAGTCTACCCTATAGTCTATAGTCTACTCTATAGTCTACCCTATAGTCTACCCTATAGTCTGTAGTCTACCCTATAGTCTAACCTATAGTCTGTCGTCTACCCTATAGTCTACCCTATAGTATACCCAGTAGTCTACCCTATAGTCTATAGTATACCCCATAGTCTGTAGTCTACCCTATAGTCTGTAGTCTACCCTATAGTCTATAGTATACCCTATAGTCTGTAGTCTACCCTATAGTCTGTAGTCTACCCTATAGTCTGTAGTCTACTCTATAGTCTACTCTGTAGTCTACTCTATAGTCTACTCTATAGTATACCCTGTAGTCTACCCTATGGTCTATAGTCTACCCTATAGTCTGTAGTCTACCCTATAGTCTATAGTATACCCTATAGTCTGTAGTCTAACCTATAGTCTGTAGTCTACCCTATAGTCTATAGTATACCCTATAGTCTGTAGTCTACCGTATAGTCTATAGTCTACCCTATAGTCTGTAGTCTACCCTATAGTCTATAGTCTACCCTATAGTCTGTAGTCTACCCTATAGTCTACTCTATAGTATACCCTGTAGTCTACCCTATAGTCTGTAGTCTACCCTATAGTCTATAGTCTACCCTATAGTCTATAGTCTACCCTATAGTCTGTAGTCTACCCTATAGTCTGTAGTCTACCCTATAGTCTGTAGTCTACCCTATAGTCTAACGTATAGTCTGTAGTCTACCCTATAGTCTCCCCTATAGTATACCCTGTAGTCTACCCTATAGTCTATAGTCTACCCTATAGTCTGTAGTCTACCCTATAGTCTTTAGTCTACCCTGTAGTCTAACCTATAGTCTGTAGTCTACCCTATAGTCTACCCTATAGTATACCCCGTAGTCTACCCTATAGTCTGTAGTCTACCCTATAGTCTGTAGTCTACCCTATAGTATACCCTGTAGTCTACCCTATAGTCTATAGTCTACCCTATAGTCTACAGTCTACTCTATAGTCTAACCTATAGTCTACCCTATAGTCTGTAGTCTACCCTATAGTCTAACCTACAGTCTGTAGTCTACCCTATAGTCTATAGTATACCCTGTAGTCTACCCTATAGTCTATAGTCTACCCTATAGTCTACCCTATAGTCTATAGTCTACCCTATAGTCTACTCTATAGTATACCCTGTAGTCTACCCTATAGTCTATAGTCTACCCTATAGTATACCCTGTAGTCTACCCTATAGTATATAGTCTAACCTATAGTCTACCCTATAGTCTATAGTCTACCCTATAGTATATAGTCTAACCTATATTCTACCCTATAGTCTATAGTCTACCCCATAGTCTACTCTATAGTATACCCTGTAGTCTACCCTATAGTCTATAGTCTACCCTATAGTCTATAGTCTACCCTATAGTCTATAGTCTACCCTATAGTCTGTAGTCTACCCTATAGTCTGTAGGCATCTAAATGCGCCCCACCAGTAATAATCTGTGGAGCATCTCAAAGTAATGTTTTCTCCACCTCAAACAGCAAGCGAACAAAGTCTGTTTTTACATTCATGGAGACAATAGTTCCTCAACGTATCTGAAAAACAAATCTTTCCAGCTCTCTCTCTCCCTTTCGATAACCACTCAGCGTGAAAGGGATAAATGTCATGCTCTGATCCAGTGGAAATGTCATAAAATAAGCCTACCTAATTACTGATTATCCCTTGTGTAAATAGCCTACAGCTGTTTCTGTCCCGAGCTCACTGGTGCAGGAGGGCACAGAATATTTTAAACAATGTTGCAAGTTTGCTAGCTCTCCTAGTTAATAGTTGATACGATGTTTCTAGTTCCTTGCAGACAGGCCATGTGTAGACAATGTGATTTATAGGATACTTATTTTTAATCCGGTTATTTTCTATCTGTGGGCTGGTTTTTATTTGTTGGTTTCATGTAGGCTGTTTTTACATAGTTGGTAATGGGAATAGAAGTTACTTTTCAGGTTTGTATCATTTTCATTTAGATATAATGTTGATGAACCACATGACAATGATTTTGAGATACGAAGACGTTTTTATAAATGAAATGATACCTGTTCCATGAAACTGTGCATGTGAAAGCCATAACTGTCACTCAGAGCGGTAGAAATGGTAAGATAAATTGGCGTTTCCACATGAGAAAAGTTGCCGACTCTTCATGTAGCCTTTTACTACCGGCAACTTCTGGAGAATAACGGCAGAATCTGAGACAGCCAGCAGGAGAGGGAGGCGGATGGGAGGGTCAGGTTAGGGAGGGTCAGGTTAGGGAGGAGGATGGGAGGGTCAGGAGAGGGAGGGTCAGGAGAGGGAGGGTCAGGAGAGGGAGGTGGATGGGAGGGTCAGGAGAGGGAGGATCAGGAGAGGGAGGGTCAGGAGAGGGAGGCGTATGGGAGGGTCAGGAGAGGGAGGGTCAGGAGAGGGAGGCGGATGGGAGGGTCAGGAGAGGGAGGGTCAGGAGAGGGAGGGTCAGGAGAGGGAGGCGGATGGGAGGGTCAGGAGAGGGAGGATCAGGAGAGGGAGGGTCAGGAGAGGGAGGCGGATGGGAGGGTCAAGAGAGGGAGGCGGATGGGAGGGTCAGGAGAGGGAGGCGGATGGGAGGGTCAGGTCAAGTATTTCTTCTTCCGGTTATCTAGATCTCTGGCTCCCTCTTGAGTCATTTATTTCATCAAACAGTGGGCTTAAAGCATCAGACAAGCTCGATGCATCCATGTGGTGCATGGATGCACATTGGCTGTGTCTGTATACTGGAAAACATGACCCACCACATGGATTTGGTCTCATGTAGCAACATTTGAAATTATGTTTTTTTTACATGAGATAAAAGTAGAGACTTAAAGCTAGAAAATGGTACATCAGACACTGCAGTCGAGGAACAATGAGAAAGTCATTCTGCTTTGAAAGTTGATAAACTTGTAACACCACTTTTGAGAAAATGGCCTGTGAGTGTGTTCACACCCTCTTAAACCTAGCCCCACCCATCTCTTTAAGGATTCGCAGTGTAGTAAAAAAAACTAAGATTTCAAGACTAAAAGTGGTGAACGTAGTAGAAAAGGGTGGTTGTATCCTAATACACTTCTTCTAGTCGGCCTGTATCCTAAATACACTTCTTCTCGTCGGCCTGTATCCTAAATACACTTCTTCTAGTCGGCCTGTATCCTAAATACACTTCTTCTCGTCGGCCTGTATCCTAAATACACTTCTTCTAGTCGGCCTGTATCCTAAATACACTTCTTCTAGTCGGCCTGTATCCTAAATACACTTCTTCTAGTCGGCCTGTATCCTAAATACACTTCTTCTAGTCGGCCTGTATCCTAAATACACTTCTTCTAGTCGGCCTGTATCCTAAATACACTTCTTCTAGTAAGCCTGTATCCTAAATACACTTCTTCTAGTAAACCTGTATCCTAAATACACTTCTTCTAGTCAGCCTATAATCTGACTTTAGTGCAAGTCATGTTGTTCTTCACATTACCGTTTCTGATAAACACACACTTTATAAAATAAAATAAAATAATAAAATCCCTAATCTTATGTATCACAGGATACAGAAGGTGTAAACGGTACAGTGGAATGGTTACTTGCATAGTGAAGTCTTTTGTTTAGACATGTAGCTAGCTAGCTAGGTTAAAGAAAAGGAACCATAAACCCAACTCTAATGCTGAGTTAAAAACAACAGGGAACTCAACAACAACAAAAAACTGGGAAAAATCTGTCATCCAACTCGAGATAAAATCCAACTGGGGAACTCAAGCTTCTTTTCTAGAGCTCATTCACAGATCATACATGTAACGCGAGCTAACTAGCTAAGAGTACACCTCAACTGGCAATGAAAACGACTTTCTGACTAAATTAGAAACTTATAATATCTGAAAATGGAGCTAGACTCTTTACCCATAGACATTGGCTTTAGCTCATAGGGCTAACACAGTCTGGTGTGTTTAACTCTGCCTCATGGCAGGAGGTACAGAGCTAGCCTCATGGCAGGTTTTGCAGAGCTAGCCTAATGGCAGGTGGTGTAGAGCTAGCCTCATGGCAGGTGGTATAAAGCTATCCTCATGGCAGGTGGTGCAGAGCTATCCTCATGGCAGGTGGTGCAGAGCTAGCTTCATGGCAGGTGGTGTAGAGCTATGGCAGGTGGTGCAGAGCTAGCCTCATGGCAGGTGGTGTAGAGCTAGCCTCATGGCAGGTGGTGTAGAGCTATGGCAGGGGGTGCAGAGCTAGCCTCATGGCAGGTGGTGCAGAGCTAGCCTCATGGCAGGGGATGCAGAGCTAGCCTTATTGCATGTGGTATAAAGCTAGCCTCATGGCAGGTGGTGCAGAGCTATCCTCATGGCAGGTGGTGCAGAGCTATGGCAGGTGGTGCAGAGCTATGGCAGGTGGTGCAGAGCTAGCCTCATGGCAGGGGGTGCAGAGCTAGCCTCATGGCAGGTGGTGCAGAGCTAGCCTCATGGCAGGGGATGCAGAGCTAGCCTCATGGCAGGTGGTATAAAGCTAGCCTCATGGCAGGTGGTGCAGAGCTATCCTCATGGCAGGTGGTGCAGAGCTATGGCAGATGGTGCAGAGCTAGCCTCATGGCAGGTGGTGCAGACCTATGGCAGGTGGTGCAGAGCTAGCCTCATGGCAGGTGGTGCAGAGCTATGGCAGGTGGTGCAGAGCTAGCCTCATGGCAGGCGGTGCAGAGCTAGCCTCATGGCAGGGGGTACAGAGCTAGCATCATGGCAGGTGGTGTAGAGCTAGCCTCATGGCAGGTGGTGTAGAGCTAGCCTCATGGCAGGTGGTGTAGAGCTATGGCAGGTGGTGCAGAGCTAGCATCATGGCAGGTGGTGCAGAGCTATGGCAGGTGGTGCAGAGCTAGCCTCATGGCAGGTGGTGCAGAGCTATGGCAGGTGGTGCAGAGCTAGCCTCATGGCAGGCGGTGCAGAGCTAGCCTCATGGCAGGTGGTGCAGAGCTAGCCTCATGGCAGGGGGTACAGAGCTAGCATCATGGCAGGTGGTGTAGAGCTAGCCTCATGGCAGGTGGTGTAGAGCTAGCCTCATGGCAGGTGGTGTAGAGCTATGGCAGGGGGTGCAGAGCTAGCCTCATGGCAGGTGGTGCAGAGCTAGCCTCATGGCAGGGGATGCAGAGCTAGCCTCATGGCAGGTGGTATAAAGCTATCCTCATGGCAGGTGGTGCAGAGCTATCCTCATGGCAGGTGGTGCAGAGCTATGGCAGGCGGTGCAGTGCTATCCTCATGGCAGGTGGTGTAGAGCTAGCCTCATGGCAGGGGGTGCAGAGCTAGCCTCATGGCAGGGGGTGCAGAGCTAGCCTCATGGCAGGTGGTGCAGAGCTAGCCTCATGGCAGGGGGTGCAGAGCTAGCCTCATGGCAGGTGGTGCAGAGCTAGCCTCATGGCAGGTGGTGTAGAGCTATGGCAGGGGGTGCAGAGCTAGCCTCATGGCAGGTGGTGCAGAGCAAGCCTCATGGCAGGTAGTGCAGAGCTATGGCAGGTGGTGCCGAGCTAGCCTCATGGCAGGTGGTGCAGAGCTATGGCAGGTGTTGCAGAGCTAGCCTCATGGCAGTTGGTGCAGAGCTATGGCAGGTGGTACTGAGCTAGCCTCATGGCAGGTGGTGTAGAGCTATGGCAGGGGGTGCAGAGCTAGCCTCATGGCAGGTGGTGCAGAGCTATGGCAGGTGGTGCAGAGCTAGCCTCACGGCATGGGGTGCAGAGCTAGCCTCATGGCAGGCGGTGCAGAGCTAGCCTCATGGCAGGGGGTGCAGAGCTAGCCTCATGGCAGGTGGTGCAGAGCTAGCCTCATGGAAGGTGGTGTAGAGCTATGGCAGGGGGTGCAGAGCTAGCCTCATGGCAGGTGGTGCAGAGCTAGCCTCATGGCAGGTGGTGCAGAGCTAGCCTCATGGCAGGTGGTGTAGAGCTATGGCAGGTGGTAAAAAGCTAGCCTCATGGCAGGTGGTATAAAGCTAGCCTCATGGCAGGGGATGCAGAGCTAGCCTTATTGCATGTGGTATAAAGCTAGTCTCATGGCAGGTGGTGCAGAGCTATCCTCATGGCAGGTGGTGCAGAGCTGTGGCAGGTGGTGCAGAGCTAGCCTCATGGCAGGGGGTGCAGAGCTAGCCTCATGGCAGGTGGTGCAGAGCTAGCCTCATGGCAGGGGATGCAGAGCTAGCCTCATGGCAGGTGGTATAAAGCTAGCCTCATGGCAGGTGGTGCAGAGCTATCCTCATGGCAGGTGGTGCAGAGCTATGGCAGGTGGTGCAGAGCTAGCCTCATGGCAGGTGGTGCAGACCTATGGCAGGTGGTGCAGAGCTAGCCTCATGGCAGGTGGTGCAGAGCTATGGCAGGTGGTGCAGAGCTAGCCTCATGGCAGGCGGTGCAGAGCCTCATGGCAGGTGGTGCAGAGCTAGCCTCATGGCAGGGGTAGAGAGCTAGCCTCATGGCAGGTGGTGTAGAGCTAGCCTCATGGCAGGTGGTGTAGAGCTAGCCTCATGGCAGGTGGTGTAGAGCTATGGCAGGGGGTGCAGAGCTAGCCTCATGGCAGGTGGTGCAGAGCTATGGCAGGTGGTGCAGAGCTAGCCTCATGGCAGGTGGTGCAGAGCTATGGCAGGTGGTGCAGAGCTAGCCTCACGGCAGGGGGTGCAGAGCTAGCCTCATGGCAGGCGGTGCAGAGCTAGCCTCATGGCAGGGGGTGCAGAGCTAGCCTCATGGCAGGTGGTGCAGAGCTAGCCTCATGGCAGGTGGTGTAGAGCTATGGCAGGGGGTGCAGAGCTAGCCTCATGGCAGGTGGTGCAGAGCTAGCCTCATGGCAGGTGGTGCAGAGCTATGGCATTGGGTGCAGAGCTAGCCTCATGGCAGGTGGTGTAGAGCTATGGCAGGTGGTATAAAGCTAGCCTCATGGCAGGTGGTATAAAGCTAGCCTCATGGCAGGGGGTGCAGAGCTAGCCTCATGGCAGGGGGTGCAGAGCTAGCCTCATGGCAGGTGGCGTCTCCTTCTCAACCGCCTGTCAGAGTTACTGTAGAGAGGAGCACAGTGTACCCCAGTAGGATCTGAGGCTAAAGCCCTGACACACACACACACAGCCTCCGCAGCAGCAGTGAATGTATAAGTAGATGCTAAAGCATTCTAACTGAAGGAGAAGAGGGAGGGAGGGAGGGAGGGATGGAGGGAGGGAGGGAGCAACGGATGTAGGGAGGGAGGGAGGGAGCAATGGATGACAGGAGGGAGGGAGGGAGGGAACGAGGGAGGGAGGGAGGGAGGGAGCGACGGAGGGAGGGAGGGAGGGAGGGAGGGAGGGAGGGAGGGAGAGAGGGAGAAAGGGGAGGGAGGGGGAGCAACAGATATAGGGAGGGAGGGAGGGAGGGAGGGAGGGAGGGAGGGAGGGAGGGAGGGAGGGAGGGAGGGAGGGAGGGAGGGAGGGAGCAACGGATATAGAGAGGGTGGGAGGGAGGGAGGGAGGGAAGGTGGGTGCATTGCATCAGATAGACAGAGGTCTCTGGGGCCTGGCAAGTCATCTACAGAGCTTGAGATATCACTTCTCTCTCCTCCCCTCATCCTTCCTTTCCTCCTCTGTTCAGATGTTAATAAGGACAGCAGTATGTATGAGATGTCTCTGTCAGCTAGAGGAGTCTCTCTTCAGATGTTGAGGACAGCAGTATGTATGAGATATCTCTGTCAGCTAGAGGAGTCTCTCTTCAGATGTTGAGGACAGCAGTATGTATGAGATGTCTCTGTCAGCTAGAGGAGTCTCTGTTCAGATGTTGAGGACAGCAGTATGTATGAGATATCTCTGTCAGCTAGAGGAGTCTCTGTTCAGATGTTGAGGACAGCAGTATGTATGAGATATCTCTGTCAGCTAGAGGAGTCTCTGTTCAGATGTTAATAAGGACAGCAGTATGTATGAGATGTCAGCTAGAGCGTCATGACTCGTCACCTTCCTTATCAGTGGGTCACAATACACTTCTTTAATTCTCCTTCAGTCTGTTCTCTCTCTCAAAAGAAGTTAAAGTGTCAGGATCGAAAAAGGCACGTTGAACTATTGATCTGTGTCCGTTTGTAATATCAACGTAGTTGTATTAGATTGGGTCATCTCTCAAGCAGCTAGCTGGTTTGTCTGTTACTGAACACCAGTCTGTTACCGAACACTAGTCTGTTATCGTTATCACATTAAGAGAGCTGGGCGCAGGATAATTCTCTGTGACAACAGAGTTATCACATTAAGAGAGCTGGGCGCAGGATAATTCTCTGCGACAACAGAGTTATCACATTAAGAGAGCTGAGTTATCACATTAAGAGAGCTGGGCGCAGGATAATTCTCTGCGATAACAGAGTTATCATGACTGTATGTCCTGTTTTTAAAATATCATTTTGATCAGACAAAG
>NW_022262643.1:44907-52407 GCF_002021735.2 Oncorhynchus kisutch | reverse complement strand
AAAACCTACGATGTGTTGATGTCGTTGTTTGTGGATGCTAGTGTGTAATCTGCGTTTATGTGGTTTTGTCTGTTTTATAATGACACACTTGTTCTCACATGTTCAGCCCCAGACAGTCTGACATTACACTGCTACGCCGACCCCTTCCAGAGTCAGGAAAACTATACAGCGATTTCAGCCCTTTTCTCTTTCTGTTTTTAGCTCAAATGATTTCACTGCCGCTCTCCCCTCATCCACCTCCATGTCCCCCTGAGGAATAAAACCTGATAAAACAGCCTGATTATTCCACCATGTTGTAGAGGGGAAAAGTCTTAGGGATGCATCCCAAATGGCACCCTATTCCCTATATAGTGCACTACTTTAGACCAGAGCCCTATAGAACCCTATTCCCTATATAGTTCACTACTTTAGACCAGGACTGGCACCCTATTCCCTATATAGTGCACTACTTTAGACCAGGACTGGCACCCTATTCCCTATATAGTGCATGGGCCCTGGTCACAAGTAGTGCACTATGTAGGGGACAGGGTGACATTTGGGACGCATTTCTTAATACTGCAGCCACCCACCCATTCTGCTTTCCTCTCCCATACGGAACCTGGAATTAATATCTGATGGAGTGTTTTCAGGGGGGAGGATTTTACTCAAGTGAGCTTGGCTTTTGTAAAACAGCCGAGTTGAGAGGAGAGGGACCTTACCTTGTGTAGTGGTGCATGACGGTAGGCATTAGCGAGATGATTCCCATTGGGGAAGACCACAACCAACCAGGAAGCCTTTAGCTGTACATGCCTAAAGGCCTCCTTAGTTAGCGGTGTGCCAGGAAGCCTTTAGCTGTACATGCCTAAAGGCCTCCTCAGTTAGCGGTGTGCCAGGAAGCCTTTAGCTATACATGCCTAAAGGCCTACTCAGTTAGAGGTGTGCCAGGAAGCCTTTAGCTATACATGCCTAAAGGCCTCCTCAGTTAGAGGTGTGCCAGGAAGCCTTTAGCTGTACATGCCTAAAGGCCTCCTCAGTTAGCGGTGTGCCAGGAAGCCTTTAGCTGTACATGCCTAAAGGCCTCCTCAGTTAGCGGTGTGCCAGGAAGCCTTTAGCTGTACATGCCTAAAGGCCTCCTCAGTTAGAGGTGTGCCAGGAAGCCTTTAGCTATACATGCCTAAAGGCCTCCTCAGTTAGCGGTGTGCCAGGAAGCCTTTAGCTGTACATGCCTAAAGGCCTCCTCAGTTAGCGGTGTGCCAGGAAGCCTTTAGCTATTCATGCCTAAAGGCCTCCTCAGTTAGAGGTGTGCCAGGAAGCCTTTAGCTGTACATGCCTAAAGGCCTCCTCAGTTAGCGGTGTGCCAGGAAGCCTTTAGCTATACATGCCTAAAGGCCTCCTCAGTTAGCGGTGTGCCAGGAAGCCTTTAGCTATACATGCCTAAAGGTCTACTCAGTTAGCGGTGTGCCATAGAGCGTATGTTATTAACACTTGGCTGTATTCATCACACCTGGTTTGGTTGTAGGTCTACCAGTATTTTGGTGTCTGTTTTGATGTTGTTTCCTTGAGTTCCATTCAGAAAGAGGATTTAGTTTAGTCGTAGAATGAGTCATAGAACGAGTTCCAGAACGAGTTCCAGAATGAGTTGTAAAATTAGGTGTAGAATGAGTCGTAGAACGAGTTCCGGAATGAGTTGTAGAATGGGTTCCAGAATGAGTTGTAGAATGAGTTCCAGAATGAGTTGTAGAATGAGGTGTAGAATGAGGTGTAGAATGAGTCATAGAATGAGGTGTAGAATGAGGTGTAGAATGACTTGTAGAATGAGGTGTAGAATGTGTAGAATGAGTTGTAGAATGAGTCGTAGAATGAGGTGTAAAATGAGGTGTAGAATGAGGTGTAGAATGAGTTCCAGAATGAGTTGTAGAATGAGTTCCAGAATGAGGTGTAGAATGAGTTGTAGAATGAGGTGTAGAATGAGGTGTAGAATGAGTTGTAGAAAGAGGTGTAGAATGAGTTCCAGAATGAGGTGTAGAATGAGGTGTAGAATGAGTTCCAGAATGAGTTGTAGAATGAGGTGTAGAATGAGTTGTAGAATGAGGTGTAGAATGAGGTGTAGAATGAGGTGTAGAATGAGTTGTAGAATGAGGTGTAGAATGTGTAGAATGAGTTGTAGAATGAGGTGTAGAATGAGTTGTAGAATGAGGTGTAAAATGAGGTGTAGAATGAGGTGTAAAATGAGGTGTAGAATGAGGTGTAGAATGAGTTGTAGAATGAGTTCCAGAATGAGTTGTAGAATGAGTTCCAGAATGAGGTGTAGAATGAGTTGTAGAATGAGGTGTAGAATGAGGTGTAGAATGAGTTGTAGAATGAGGTGTAAAATGAGGTGTAGAATGAGGTGTAGAATGAGGTGTAGAATGAGGTGTAGAATGAGGTGTAGAATGAGTTGTAGAATGAGGTGTAGAATGAGTTGTAGAATGAGGTGTAGAATGAGTTGTAGAATGAGGTGTAGAATGAGTTCCAGAATGAGGTGTAGAATGAGTCGTAGAATGAGGTGTAGAATGAGGTGTAGAATGAGTTGTAGAATGAGGTGTAGAATGAGTTGTTTTAGAATGAGTTGTAGAATGAGGTGTAGAATGAGGTGTAGAATGAGTTGTAGAATGAGTTGTAGAATGAGGTGTAGAATGAGGTGTAGAATGAGGTGTTTAATGAGGTGTAGAATGAGTTGTTTTAGAATGAGTTGTTTTAGAATTAGTTGTTTTAGAATGAGTTGTAGAATGAGGTGTAGAATGAGGTGTAGAAATGAGGTGTAGAATGAGTTGTAGAATGAGGTGCATTTTGAGTTGTTTTAGAATGAGTTCCAGAATGAGTTCCAGAATGAGTTCCAGAATGAGTTGCGATGATCAGATGATCTCTATCTGTGGACCTAATATCTCTCCTGGTCCATTTTCCCTCTCCATCCATCATCACTGTGATCGAAAAAGCCTTGGTTTCATGCATGTCACCATCAGAAGCCTCCTCCCTAAGTTTGTTTTACTCACTGCTTTAGCACACTCTGCTAACCCTGATGTCCTTGCTGTGTCTGAATCCTGGCTCAGGAAGGCCACCAAAAATTCAGAGATTTCCATACCCAACTATAACATCTTCCGTCAAGATAGAATTGCCAAAGGGGGAGGAGTTGCAGTTTACTGCAGAGATAGCCTGCAAAGTAATGTCATACTTTCCAGGTCCATACCCAAACAGTTCGAACTACTAATTTTGAAAATTACTCTCTCCAGAAATAAGTCTCTCACGGTTGCCGCCTGCTACCGACCCCCTCAGCTCCCAGCTGTGCCCTGGACACCATTTGTGAATTGATCGCCCCCCATCTAGCTTCAGAGTTTGTTCTGTTAGGTGACCTAAACTGGGATATGCTTAACACCCCGCCAGTCCTACAATCTAAGCTAGATGCCCTCAATCTCACACAAATCATCAAGGAACCCACCAGGTACAACCCTAACTCTGTAAACAAGGGCACCCTCATAGACGTCATCCTGACCAACTGGCCCTCCAAATACACCTCCGCTGTCTTCAACCAGGATCTCAGCGATCACTGCCTCATTGCCTGTATCCGCTACGGAGCCGCAGTCAAACGACCACCCCTCATCACTGTCAAACGCTCCCTAAAACACTTCTGTGAGCAGGCCTTTCTAATCGACCTGGCCCGGGTATCCTGGAAGGACATTGACCTCATCCCGTCAGTTGAGGATGCCTGGTCATTCTTTAAAAGTAACTTCCTCACCATTTTAGATAAGCATGCTCCGTTCAAAAAATGCAGAACTAAGAACAGATACAGCCCTTGGTTCACCCCAGACCTGACTGCCCTCGACCAGCACAAAAACATCTTGTGGCGGACTGCAATAGCATCGAATAGTCCCCGTGATATGCAACTGTTCAGGGAAGTCCGGAACCAATACACGCAGTCAGTCAGGAAAGCTAAGGCCAGCTTCTTCAGGCAGAAGTTTGCATCCTGTAGCTCCAACTCCAAAAAGTTCTGGGACACTGTGAAGTCCATGGAGAACAAGAGCACCTCCTCCCAGCTGCCCACTGCACTGAGGTAACACGGTCACCACTGATAAATCCATGATTATCGAAAACTTCAATAAGCATTTCTCAACGGCTGACCATGCCTTCCGCCTGACTACTTCAACCTCGGCCAACAGCTCCGCCCCCCCCGCAGCTCCTCGCCCAAGCCTCTCCAGGTTCTCCTTTACCCAAATCCAGATAGCAGATGTTCTGAAAGAGCTGCAAAACCTGGACCCGTACAAATCAGCTGGGCTTGACAATCTGGACCCTCTATTTCTGAAACTATCTGCCACCATTGTCGCAACCCCTATTACCAGCCTGTTCAACCTCTCTTTCATATCGTCTGAGATCCCCAAGGATTGGAAAGCTGCCGCAGTCATCCCCCTCTTCAAAGGGGGAGACACCCTGGACCCAAACTGTTACAGACCTATATCCATCCTGCCCTGCCTATCTAAGGTCTTCGAAAGCCAAGTCAACAAACAGGTCACTGACCATCTCGAATCCCACCGCACCTTCTCCGCTGTGCAATCTGGTTTCCGAGCCGGTCATGGGTGCACCTCAGCCACACTCAAGGTACTCAACGATATCATAACCGCCATCGATAAAAGACAGTACTGTGCAGCCGTCTTCATCGACCTTGCCAAGGCTTTCGACTCTGTCAATCACCATATTCTTATCGGCAGACTCAGGAGCCTCGGTTCTTCGGATGACTGCCTTGCCTGGTTCACCAATTACTTTGCAGACAGAGTTCAGTGCGTCAAATCGGAGGGCATGCTGTCTGGTCCTCTGGCAGTCTCTATGGGGGTGCCACAGGGTTCAATTCTCGGGCCGACTCTTTTCTCTGTGTATATCAATGATGTTGCTCTTGCTGCGGGCGATTCCCTGATCCACCTCTACGCAGACGACACCATTCTATATACTTTCGGCCCGTCTTTGGACACTGTGCTATCTAACCTCCAAACAAGCTTCAATGCCATACAACACTCCTTCCGTGGCCTCCAACTGCTCTTAAACGCTAGTAAAACCAAATGCATGCTTTTCAACCGGTCGCTGCCTGCACCCGCATGCCCAACTAGCATCACCACCCTGGATGGTTCCGACCTAGAATATGTGGACGTCTATAAGTACCTAGGTGTCTGGCTAGACTGCAAACTCTCCTTCCAGACTCATATCAAACATCTCCAATCGAAAATCAAATCAAGAGTCGGCTTTCTATTCCGCAACAAAGCCTCCTTCACTCACGCCGCCAAGCTTACCCTAGTAAAACTGACTATCCTACCGATCCTCGACTTCGGCGATGTCATCTACAAAATGGCTTCCAACACTCTACTCAGCAAACTGGATGCAGTCTATGACAGTGCCATCCGTTTTGTCACTAAAGCACCTTATACCACCCACCACTGCGACTTGTATGTTCTAGTCGGCTGGCCCTCGCTACATATTCGTCGCCAGACCCACTGGCTCCAGGTCATCTACAAGTCCATGCTAGGTAAAGCTCCGCCTTATCTCAGCTCACTGGTCACGATGGCAACACGCATCCGTAGCACGCGCTCCAGCAGGTGTATCTCACTGATCATCCCTAAAGCCAACACCTCATTTGGCCACCTTTCGTTCCAGTACTCTGCTGCCTGTGACTGGAACGAATTGCAAAAATCGCTGAAGTTGGAGACTTTTATCTCCCTCACCAACTTCAAACATCAGCTATCTGAGCAGCTAACCGATCGCTGCAGCTGTACATAGTCTATTGGTAAATAGCCCACCCTTTTTCACCTACCTCATCCCCATACTGTTTTTATTTATTTACTTTTCTGCTCTTTTGCACACCAATATCTCTACCTGTACATGACCATCTGATCATTCATCACTCCAGTGTTAATCTGCAAAATTGTAATTATTTGCCTGCCTCCTCATGCCTTTTGCACACATTGTATATAGACTCCCCCTTTGGTTTCTACTGTGTTATTGACTTGTTAATTGTTTACTCCATGTGTAACTCTTTGTTGTCTGCTCACACTGCTATGCTTTATCTTGGCCAGGTCGCAGTTGCAAATGAGAACTTGTTCTCAACTAGCCTACCTGGTTAAATAAAGGTGTTCTCAACTAGCCTACCTGGTTAAATAAAGGTGTTCTCAACTAGCCTACCTGGTTAAATAAAGGTGTTCTCAATTAGCCTACCTGGTTAAATAAAGGTGAAATAAAAAAATAAAAAAAATAAAATCATTCACCCCAACCAGTCCACCATCTTTACCACCCCCACCACGGCACTAGTTATATCTGTGGAGGGTGTTCTTGGTAGATGGTACTGGACTACTGATTCACGTTGCCTAACCCTGGAGGTGATTTAGACTAGGGTTTCCCCAACCCGTTCCTCAGCCCCTCCTTAATGCAACCGCTGTGTCAGATTTCAAATCAACTTTACGGAAAAAGCACCCCATGCAATAATCTGAGTACAGCGCTCAGACATAAAAAAAAAATGTTGTGTTGTGCCATGTTGTGGATGTTGCCATGTTGCCATGTTGTGGAGTCAACAGAAGTCAGAAATAACATTATAAATATTCACTTACCTTTGATGATCTTCATCAGAATGCACTCCCAGGAATCCCAGTTCCACAATAAATGTTTGTTTTGTTCGATAAAATCCATAATTTATGTCCAAATACCTCCTTTTTGTTCACGCGTTTAGTTCACAAATCCAAATTCATGAGGCGCGAGCATTAGGTCCAGAGGAAAGGTCAGTAGAAACATGTCAAACGATGTACTGAATCAATCTTTAGGATGTTTTTAACACAAATCTTCAATAATGTTCCAACCGGAGAATGTCTTAGAAATGCAATGGAACGTAGGTCTCTCTCACGGGCACACACGTGATCAGCTCATGGCCTTCTGCCAGACCTCTGGTAGAAACAGCTCTCATTCGCCCCCACTTCACAGTAGAAGCCTCAAACAAGGTTCTAAAGACTGTTGACCTCCAGGTGAAGCCTTAGGAAGTGCAATCGGACCAGGCAAAGAGTTGAAAACCTACAAGCGTCAGATTTCCCACTTCCTGGTTGTTATACTCACAGACATCATTTAAACAGTTTTTGAAACGCCAGAGTGTTTTCTATCCAAATCTACTAATAATATTCATATCCTAGCATCTGGGCCTGAGTAGCAGGCAGTTTACTCTGGGCACCTTATTCATGCAAGCTAGGAGGGAGGGGGGAGGGAGGGAGGGAGGGAGGGTGGGTGGGAGGGTGGGAGGGAGGTAGGGAGGGAAGGAAGTGCCTCATCTCAGACCTGTGGAAGGCAGGTGGGAATTTTAATGTCTCTGTGTGATGGCCGCTGGTGGGGAGTGGACAGACTCTGGAATGAGGAAATTCAGGTTGCATCAGATCTTCAACTGGGGGAGGGAGGAGAGGGAGGGAGGAGAGGGAGGGAGGAGAGAGAGGGAGGGAGGGAGGGAAGGAGGGAGGGAAGGAGGGAGGA
>NW_022262643.1:42500-44807 GCF_002021735.2 Oncorhynchus kisutch | reverse complement strand
GCAGGCAGCATTAGCGTACCAGGGTCGGTAAGCTCCGTAGCGCTGACTTGGCCCGTTTTGTAACTTCATGTAAATGTAAAACAGGAGAACTGTCATCTCATTTATTCCACAATCTCTGTCTATGTTAATGATCAAATGGTTTACCTGACACCACACACACACACACACACACACGGCACTAACTCACGTGGAGACACACTGTTGCACAGGTTACCATTAGACTTTATGCTTTTCTTTACGGTTAAAGCAATTGAACATGCCAGTCTATGAACAGTCTATGAACAGTCTATTAACCATCTATGAACAGTCTATGAACAGTCTATGAACAGTCTATGAACAGTCTATTAACCATCTATGAACAGTCTATTAACAGTATATGACCAGTCTATGAACAGTCTATGAACAGTCTATCAACAGTCTATGAACAGTCTATTAAGAGTATATGACCAGTCTATGACCAGTCTATGACCAGTCTATGACCAGTCTATGAACAGTCCTATTAACCATCTATGAACAGTATATAACAGTATATGAACAGTCTATGAACAGTCTATGAAACAGTCTATGAACAGTCTATGAACAGTCTATTAACCATCTATGAACAGTATATGACCAGTCTATGACCAGTCTACGAACAGTCTATGAACAGTATATGATCTATGAACAGTCTATGAACAGTATATGACCAGTATATGAACAGTCTATGAACAGTATATGAACAGTCTATGACACAGTCTAACAGTCTATGAACAGTATATGAACAGTATATGAACAGTCTATTAACGAGTCTAACAGTCTAGAACAGTATATGAACAGTATATGAACAGTATATACAGTCTATATAGAACAGTAGATGAACAGAACAGTCTATGAACAGTCTATGAACAAGCGCAGTCTATGAACAGTCCTATGAACAGTATATAAACAGTATAGAAACAGTATATGAAACAGAACAGTCTATGAACAGTATATGAACAGTCTATGAACAGTATATAAAACAGTCTATAAACAGTATATGAACAGTCTTATGAACAGTCTATGAACAGTCTATGCACCATCTATGAACAGTCTATAACAGTCTATGGACCACTCTATGAACAGGTCTATGAACCATCTATGAACAGTCTATATACTCAATATACTTATAATCTAATTCACAGTACATTTACAACGTTGTGTTAATGGGCTCGTTAATGGGCTGACTGAACTATTGACCTCTAAATGTCTCCTGACTGAACTATTGACCTCTAAATGTCTCCTGACTGAACTATTGACCTCTAAATGTCTCCTGACTAAACTCCTGACCTCTAAATGTCTCCTGACTGAACTCCTGACCTCTAAATGTCTCCTGACTAAACTCCTGACCTCTAAATGTCTCCTGACTGAACTATTGACCTCTAAATGTCTCCTGACTAAACTATTGACCTCTAAATGTCTCCTGACTGAACTCCTGACCTCTAAATATCTCCTGACTGAACTCCTGACCTCTAATGTCTCCTTGCTGAACTCCTGACCTCTAAATGTCTCCCGACTGAACTCCTGACCTCTAAATGTCTCCTTGCTGAACTCCTGACCTCTAAATGTCTCCTGACTAAACTCCTGACCTCTAAATGTCTCCTGACTCAGAGGAATGGAAGATTAGTGTACACACCAGGGATGTAACATACTGGACATCATGGTCACAGGACACAGCTAAATACAGCACTGGGGAATCAAGCAGGAGTTGTGAATCATCTCCTCTAGGAGTCAGGTTGTCCAAACAAGCAGGAGTTGTGAATCATCTCCTCTAGGAGTCACTTGGTCCAAACAAGCAGGAGTTGTGAATCATCTCCTCTAGGAGTCACTTGGTCCAATCAAGCAGGAGTTGTGAATCATCTCCTCTAGGAGTCACTTGGTCCAAACAAGCAGGAGTTGTGAATCATCTCCTCTAGGAGTCACTTGGTCCAAACAAGCAGGAGTTGTGAATCATCTCCTCTAGGAGTCACTTGGTCCAAAACAAGCAGGAGTTGTGAATCATCTCCTCTAGGAGTCAGGTTGTCCAAACAAGCAGGAGTTGTGAATCATCTCCTCTAGGAGTCACTTGGTCCAAACAAGCAGGAGTTGTGAATCATGCCCCTCTAGGAGTCACTTGGTCCAATCAAGCAGGAGTTGTGAATCATCTCCTCTTGGAGTCACTTGGTCCAAACAAGCAGGAGTTGTGAATCATGCCCCTCTAGGAGTCACTTGGTCCAAACAAGCAGGAGTTGTGAATCATGCCCCTCTAGGAGTCACTTGGTCCAATCAAGCAGGAGTTGTGAATCATCTCCT
>NW_022262643.1:35000-37500 GCF_002021735.2 Oncorhynchus kisutch | reverse complement strand
GAGAGGGGAGGGGAGGGAGGGAGAGGGGAGGGAGAGGGGAGGCGGAGGGAAGAGGGAGGCGGAGGGGAGGGAGAGGGGGAGGCGGAGGGGGAGCGAGGGAGAGGGGGCGAGGGGAGGGAGAGGGGGAAGGAGGGATGGCGAGGGGGCGAGGGGAGGGAGAGGGGAGGAGGAGGGGAGGGAGAGGGAGGTGGAGGGAGGAGAGGGGGCGAGGGGAGGGAGAGGGGCGAGGGGAGGGAGAGAGGGCGAGGGGAGGGAGAGGGAAGGGAGAGGGGGAGGGAGGGACTAAACATGATGACAGACTAACCAGGGAGGACACTAAACATGATGACAGACTAACCAGGGAGAACACTAAACATGATGACAGACTAACCAGGGAGAACACTAAACATGATGACAGACTAAAAATGATGACATACTCTCCAGGGAGAACACTAAACACTCCAGGGAGAACACTAAACATGATGACAGACTAAAAATGATGACATACTCTCCAGGGAGGACAATAAACATGATGACAGACTGACCAGGGAGAACACTAAACATGATGACAGATTAACCAGGGAGGGCACTAAACATGATGACAGACTAAACAGGGAGAACACTAAACATGATGACATACTCTCCAGGGAGAATGTTGTGGGACATGTTGTGGATAACAGGGTCTGTGGTTGGTGAGTAAGGGGAGGTTTGAGGTTGTCCTGTAGTTGGTGAGGAAGGGGAGGTTTGTGGTAGTCCTGTAGTTGGTGAGGAAGGGGAGGTTTGAGGTTGTCTTGTAGTTGGTGAGGAAGGGGAGGTTTGAGGTTGTCCTGTAGTTGGTGAGGAAGGGGAGGTTTGTGGTAGTCCTGTAGTTGGTGAGGAAGGGGAGGTTTGAGGTTGTCCTGTAGTTGGTGAGGAAGGGGAGGTTTGAGGTTGTCCTGTAGTTGGTGAGGAAGGGGAGGTTTGAGGTTGTCCTGTAGTTGGTGAGGAAGGGAGGTTGAGGTTGTCCTGTAGTTGGTGAGGAAGGGTAGGTTGAGGTAGTCCTGTAGTTGGTGAGGAAGGGGAGGTTTGAGGTTGTCCTGTAGTTGGTGAGGAAGGGGAGGTTTGAGGTAGTCCGGTCGTTGGTGAGGAAGGGGAGGTTTGAGGTAGTCCTGTAGTTGGTGAGGAAAGGCAGGTTTGAGGTTGTCCTGTAGTTGGTGAGGAAGGGGAGGTTTGAGGTAGTTCTGTAGTTGGTGAGGAAGGGGAGGTTTGAGGTTGTCCTGTAGTTGGTGAGGAAGGGGAGGTTTGAGGTAGTTCTGTAGTTGGTGAGGAAGGGGAGGTTTGAGGTTGTCCTGTAGTTGGTGAGGAAGGGGAGGTTTTTGTGGTTGTCCTGTAGTTGGTGAGGAAGGGGAGGTTTGAGGTTGTCCTGTAGTTGGTGAGGAAGGGGAGGTTTGAGGTAGTCCTGTAGTTGGGGAGGTTTGAGGTGGTCCTGTAGTTGGTGAGGAAGGGGAGGTTTGAGGTAGTCCTGTAGTTGGTGAGGAAGGGGAGGTTTGAGGAAGTCGGTGAGGATCTCAGGGTCCAGGCCCTCTTTCTTCAGTATGGGAGTTACTGCCACAGTTTTCAATGGCAGATGTGAGTGATGCATTTCCAGTGTTGACCACCAGGGGGCAGAGAACAGGGAGGCTTTAACTAAGGCAGTGGGATCAAGGGGAGGAGAACAGGGAGGCTTTAACTAAGGCAGTGGGCATGGGATCAAGGACAGAGAACAGGGAGGCTTTAACTAAGGCAGTGGGCATGGGGTCAAGGGCAGAGAACAGGGAGGCTTTAACTAAGGCAGTGGGCATGGGGTCAAGGACAGAGAACAGGGAGGCTTTAACTAAGGCAGTGGGATCAAGGGAGGAGAACAGGGAGGCTTTAACTAAGGCAGTGGGCATGGATCAAGGACAGAGAACAGGGAGGCTTTAACTAAGGCAGTGGGGTCAAGGGAGGAGGAAAGGGAGGCTTAAACTAAGGCAGTGGGCATGGGATCAAGGGAGGAGAACAGGGAGGCTTTAACTAAGGCAGTGGGCATGGGATCAAGGACAGAGAACAGGAGGCTTTAACTAAGGCAGTGAGATCAAGGGAGGAGAACAGGGAGGCTTTAACTAAGGCAGTGGGCATGGGATCAAGGGAGGAGAACAGGGAGGCTTTAACTAAGGCAGTGGGCATGGGGTCAAGGACAGAGAACAGGGAGGCTTTAACTAAGGCAGTGGGCATGGGGTCAAAGACAGAGAACAGGGAGGCTTTAACTAAGGCAGTGGGCATGGGGTCAAGGACAGAGAACAGGAGGCTTTAACTAAGGCAGTGGGCATGGGGTCAAGGACAGAGAACAGGGAGGCTTTAACTAAGGCAGTGGGCATGGGGTCAAGGACAGAGAACAGGGAGGCTTTAACTAAGGCAGTGAAGGGAGGAGAACAGGGAGGCTTTAACTAAGGCAGTGGGCATGGGATCAAGGACAGAGAACAGGGAGGCTTTAACTAAGGCAGTGAAGGGAGGAGAACAGGGA
>NW_022262643.1:0-30000 GCF_002021735.2 Oncorhynchus kisutch | reverse complement strand
TTGGACCAGACACCACCCATGATCCCCACTGTTTAACCCTGTTGAACCAGACACCACCCATGATCCCCACAGTTTAACCCTGTTGGACCAGACACCACCCATGATCCCCACTGTTTAACCCTGTTGGACCATACACCACCCATGATCCCCACTGTTTAACCCTGTTGGACCAGACACCACCCATGATCCACACTGTTTAACCATGTTGGACCAGACACCACCCATGATCCCCCTGTTTAACCCTGTTGGACCAGACACCACCCATGATCCCCACTGATTAACCCTGTTGAACAATACACCACCCATGATCCCCACTGTTTAACCCTGTTGGACCAGACACCACCCATGATCACCACTGTTTAACCCCGTTGGACCAGACACCACCCATGATCCCCACTGTTTAACCCTGTTGGACCAGACACCACCCATGATCCCCACTGTTTAACCCTGTTGGACCAGACACCACCCATGATCCACACTGTTTAACCCTGTTGGACCAGACACCACCCATGATCCCCCTGTTTAACCCTGTTGGACCAGACACCACCCATGATCCCCACTGATTAACCCTGTTGAACAAGACACCACCCATGATCCCCACTGTTTAACCCTGTTGAACCAGACACCACCCATGATCCCCACTGTTTAACCCCGTTGGACCAGACACCACCCATGATCCCCACTGTTTAACCCTGTTGGACCAGACACCACCCACGATCCCCACTGTTTAACCCTGTTGGACCAGACACCACCCATGATCCCCACTGTTTAACCCTGTTGGACCAGACACCACCCATGATCCCCACTGTTTAACCCTGTTGGACCAGACACCACCCATGATCCCCACTGTTTAACCCTGTTGGACCAGACACCACCCATGATCCCCACTGTTTAACCCTGTTGAACCAGACACCACCCATGATCCCCACAGTTTAACCCTGTTGGACCAGACACCACCCATGATCCCCACTGTTTAACCCTGTTGGACCATACACCACCCATGATCCCCACTGTTTAACCCTGTTGGACCAGACACCACCCATGATCCACACTGTTTAACCATGTTGGACCAGACACCACCCATGATCCCCCTGTTTAACCCTGTTGGACCAGACACCACCCATGATCCCCACTGATTAACCCTGTTGAACAATACACCACCCATGATCCCCACTGTTTAACCCTGTTGGACCAGACACCACCCATGATCACCACTGTTTAACCCTGTTGGACCAGACACCACCCATGATCCCCACTGTTTAACCCTGTTGGACCAGACACCACCCATGATCCCCACTGTTTAACCCTGTTGAACCAGACACCACCCATGATCCCCACAGTTTAACCCTGTTGGACCAGACACCACCCATGATCCCCACTGTTTAACCCTGTTGGACCAGACACCACCCATGATCCCCACTGTTTAACCCTGTTGGACCAGACACCACCCATGATCCACACTGTTTAACCCTGTTGGACCAGACACCACCCATGATCCCCCTGTTTAACCCTGTTGGACCAGACACCACCCATGATCCCCACTGATTAACCCTGTTGAACAAGACACCACCCATGATCCCCACTGTTTAACCCTGTTGAACCAGACACCACCCATGATCCCCACTGTTTAACCCCGTTGGACCAGACACCACCCATGATCCCCACTGTTTAACCCTGTTGGACCAGACACCACCCATGATCCCCACTGTTTAACCCTGTTGGACCAGACTGTTTAGAGAGAAAGCTCAGGAGTGAGAGAAAGCTCAGGAGTGAGAGGAAGCTCAGGAGTGAGAGGAAGCTCAGGCAGGTAGGTAGATCTACCAGATCCTGGCTGGTTGGCAGATCCTGGCCGACTGGCAGATCTGGAAGAGTCTGGCTGACTGGCAGATCTGGAAGAGTCTGGTTGACTGGCAGTTCTGGAAGAGTCTGGTTGACTGGCAGATCTGGAAGAGTCTGGTTGACTGGCAGATCTGGAAGAATCTGGTTGACTGGCAGATCTGGAAGAGTCTGGTTGACTGGCAGATCTGGAAGAGTCTGGTTGACTGGCAGATTTGGAAGAGTCTGGTTGACTGGCAGATCTGGAAGAGTCTGGTTGACTGGCAGATCTGGAAGAGTCTGGTTGACTGGCAGATCTGGAAGAGTCTGGTTGACTGGCAGATCTGGAAGAGTCTGGTTGACTGGCAGATCTGGAAGAGTCTGGTTGACTGGCAGATCTGGAAGAGTCTGGCGGCTTCTTACAGACTGACAGCTCTGGCGGCTCCGTGCTGACTGGCAGCTCCTTGCAGACTGGCAGCTCCTTGCAGACTGACAGCTCCTTGCAGACGGACAGCTCTGGCTGCTCCATGCAGACTGACAGCTCTGGCTGCTCCATGCAGGCTGGCAGCTCTGGCTTCTCCATGCAGGCTGGCAGCTCCAGCTGCTCCATGCAGACTGACAGCTCTGGCTGCTCCATGCAGGCTGACAGCTCTGGTGGCTTCTTACAGACTGACAGCTCTGGCTGCTCCATATAGGCTGGCAGCTCTGGCTTCTCCATGCAGGCTGGCAGCTCCAGCTGCTCCCTGCAGGCTGGCAGCTCTGTCTGCGCTGAACAGGCGGGAGACTCCGGCAGCGCAGGAGAGGAGAGAGGCTCTGGCTGCGCTGAACAGGCGGGAGACTCCAGCAGCGCAGGAGAGGAGAAAAGTGCTGGCTGCGCTGAACAGGCGGGAGACTCCGGCAGCGCAGGAGAGGAGAAAGGCTCTAGCTGCGCTAAACAGGCGGGAGACTCCAGCAGCGCAGGAGAGGAGAAAAGCGCTGGCTGCGCTGAACAGGCGAGGTGCACTGAAGGCCTGGTGCGTAGTGCTGGAACTGGTGGTACTGGATCGAGGACACGCACAGGAAGCCTGGTGCGGGGAGCTGCTACCGGAGGTCTGGAGTGTGAAGGTGGCACAGGATGGGCTAGACCGTGAAGGCATACTGGAGATCTTGAGAGCAGTGTTGGCACAGGACGTGCAAGGCTAGGGATGTGCACAGGAGGCCTGGTGCGTGAGGCTGGCACCAACTTCACCAGCCGACTAACACGCACCTCAGGACGAGTATGGAGCGCTAACCCAGGTGCCATCAAATCCCCGACACGTTCCGTCGGGCGAATCCCATGCAAAAAGCACCAACACAGCAACTCCCTCATTTCTCTCTCCTCCAATTTCCCCATTAACTCCTTCACAGTCTCTGTTTCACTCACCTCTAACACCGGCTCTGGTTCTGGTCTCCTCCTTGGTTTCTCACGATAAACAGGGAGAGTTGGCTCAGGTCTATCTCCTGACTCAGCCACTCTCCCTCTGAGCCCCCCCCCCCAATACATTTCTTGGGGTGACTTTCGGGTTTCGCTCTGCGCCGCCGTGTCTGTTTCTCCAACTCCATTCGCCTATAGCCCTCTTCGCACTGCTCTAGCGAATCCCTATTTCATCCCACGTCGTATACTCCATGCTTCTGCTGTCCATAACCTCCTCATAACACCGCTGTTGCTGCCTTTGTTGCCTCTCCTCTTTCGGCTGCTCCTGCCTGTTGTGACGCCGCTTGGTCCGTTGGTGGTGGGTGATTCTGTTACGGCTTTCTAGTTGTGATGAAGGAGAGTCGGACCAAACTGCAGCGTGTCGATTGCGATCCGTGTTTATTTAAACAAACGTAAACACAACTAAACACGAACACTACAAAACAATAAACGAAAACCGAAAACAGCCTATACTTGTGCAAACTAACAGAGAGTACACATAGGACAGATAGGACAATCACCCACGAAATACAAAGTGAAACTCAGGCTACCTAAATACGGTTCCCAATCCGATACAACGAGAATCACCTGACTCAGATTGAGAACCGCCTCAGGCAGCCAAGCCTATACAAGACACACCCCTAATCAACCACAATCCCAATGCCTACAAAACCCCAATAGGACAATACAATAACCCCATGTCACACCCTGGCCTGAACAAATAATAAAGATAAACACAAAATACTAAGACCAGGGCGTGACAACAGAAGAGAACTACCTGCTTAATGCCTTGATAATTATCTCCTAGTTTCCTACAACAGAGAACTATCTACTAATGCCTTGATAATTATCTCCTAGTTTCCTCCCTCAGAGAACTACCTGCTTAATGCCTTGATAATTATCTCCTAGTTTCCTGCCTCAGAGAGCTACCTGCTTAATGCCTTGATAATTATCTCCCAGTTTCCTGCCTCAGAGAGCTACCTGCTTAATGCCTTGATAATTATCTCCTAGTTTCCTGCCTCAGAGAGCTACCTGCTTAATGCCTTGATAATTATCTCCTAGTTTCCTGCCTCAGAGAGCTACCTGCTTAATGCCTTGATAATTATCTCCTAGTTTCCTGCCTCAGAGAGCTACCTGCTTAATGCCTTGATAATTATCTCCTAGTTTCCTGCCTCAGAGAGCTACCTGCTTAATGCCTTGATAATTATCTCCTAGTTTCCTACAACAGAGAACTATCTACTAATGCCTTGATAATTATCTCCTAGTTTCCTACAACAGAGAACTATCTACTAATGCCTTGATAATTATCTCCTAGTTTCCTACAGAAGAGAACTACCTACTAATGCCTTGATAATTATCTCCCTGTTTCCCACAGAAGAGAACTACCTGCTTAATGCCTTGATAATTATCTCCTAGTTTCCTCCCTCAGAGAGCTACCTGCTTAATGCCTTGATAATTATCTCCTAGTTTCCTGCCTCAGAGAGCTACCTGCTTAATGCCTTGATAATTATCTCCTAGTTTCCTGCCTCAGAGAGCTACCTGCTTAATGCCTTGATAATTATCTCCTAGTTTCCTGCCTCAGAGAGCTACCTGCTTAATGCCTTGTCACCGGTGAAAATGCAACTTTTTGATAAACTTGATGAATTTCTATTTTCATTCCAATGTAATCTACTTACTCCTCCATTTTTATTTCCATGTGTAATTGATGACACATTTAAACTAGGGAATCAAATCCAACTTGTCAAGATTAGACCGGGGAACGCTGCAAACAGGGGAGGATAAATGAATTAGGAATGATGTCTGAATAAATGTAGCATAATTAAAAGCGTAATGAGGCATTAATATGCTATTTGCAAATGATGAGCGTGAGGCAGGAAACAAATCTCCCTTAATGTGTTGGGGATAAAACCACAGATGGAGAGGAGAGGAGAGGAGAGGAGAGGAGAGGAGAGGAGAGGAGAGGAGAGGAGAGGAGAGGAGAGGAGAGGAGAGGAGAGGAGAGGAGAGGAGAGGAGAGGAGAGGAGAGGAGAGGAGAGGAGTCAAATCTCATTCCATGGAGGGCCTAGTGTTTGCAAGTTTTGGGTTTTTCCTTTCAATGAAGTACTAGACAACCAGGTGAGGGGAGTTCCTTACTGAGACAACCAGGTGAGGGGAGTTCCTTACTGAGACCTAGACAACCAGGTGAGGGGAGTTCCTTACTGAGACAACCAGGTGAGGGGAGTTCCTTACTGAGACCTAGACAACCAGGTGAGGGGAGTTCCTTACTGAGACAACCAGGTGAGGGGAGTTCCTTACTGAGACCTAGACAACCAGGTGAGGAGAGTTCCTTACTGAGACCTAGACAACCAGGTGAGGGGAGTTCCTTACTGAGACCTAGACAACCAGGTGAGGGGAGTTCCTTACTGAGACCTAGACAACCAGGTGAGGGGAGTTCCTTACTGAGACAACCAGGTGAGGGGAGATCCTTACTGAGACCTAGACAACCAGGTGAGGGGAGTTCCTTACTGAGACCTAGACAACCAGGTGAGGGGAGTTCCTTACTGAGACCTGGAAAACCAGGTGAGGGGAGTTCCTTACTGAGACATAGACAACCAGGTGAGGGGAGTTCCTTACTGAGACCTAGACAACCAGGTGAGGGGAGTTCCTTACTGAGACCTGGACAACCAGGTGAGGGGAGTTCCTTACTGAGACCTAGTCAACCAGGTGAGGGGAGTTCCTTACTGAGACCTGGACAACCAGGTGAGGGGAGTTCTTTACTGAGACCTGGACAACCAGGTGAGGGGAGTTCCTTACTGAGACCTAGACAACCAGGTGAGGGACGTTCTTTACTGAGAAAACCAGGTGAGGGGAGTTCTTTACTGAGATCTAGACAACCAGGTGAGGGGAGTTCCTTACTGAGACAACCAGGTGAGAGGAGATCCTTACCTGGTTGTGGGTGGATCGATAAACTCAGACACTCGGCCCTCCGTGGAATGAGTTCGACACGTGGCCTTTAGGTAGTGCATTTCCCTGGTCTAAAGTAGTGCACTATATGGGGATATTGTTCCATTTGGTTTTAAGTAGTGCACTATGGAGGGAATAGGGTGCCATTTGGTCTAAAGTAGTGCACTATATGGGGAATAGTGTTCCATCTGGTTTAAAGTAGTGCAGTCTTGCTACTCTGACGATGGGAGCCTCTCCTCTCTCCTCTCTCCTCTCCTCTCCTCTCCTCTCCTCTCCTCTCCTCTCCTCTCCTCTCCTCTCCTCTCCTCTCCTCTCCTCTCCTCTCCTCTCCTCTCCTCTCCCTCCCTCTCCCTCCCTCCCTCCCCTCCCTCCCTCCCTCCCTCCCTCCCTCCCCTCCCTCCCTCCCTCCCTCCCTCCCTCCCTCCCTCCCTGCCTGCCTGCCTGCCTGCCTGCCTGCCTGCCTGCCTGCCTGCCTGCCTGCCTCCCTCCCTCCCTCCCTCCCTCCCTCCCTCCCTCCCTCCCTCTCCTCTCCTCTCCTCTCCTCTCCTCTCCTCTCCTCTCCTCTCCTCTCCTCTCCTCCCTCCCTCCCCTCCCTCCCTCCCTCCCTCCCTCCCTCCCTCCCTCCCTCCCTCCCTCCCTCCCTCCCTCCCTCCCTCCCTCCCTCCCTCCTCCCTCCCTCCCTCCCTCCCTCCCTCCCTCCCTCCCTCTCCTCTCCTCTCCTCTCCCTCCCTTCCCCAGATTTCCATGTCTTACTAACAGTAAGAGACACATTACTCTGACACACACACACACACACACACACATACACACACACACACACACACACACACACACACACACACACACACACACACACACACATACATACACACACACACACACACACACACACACACACACACACACACATACACAAACACACACACACACACATTACGCTGACTGAGGATGCTATTACCCAGCAGGCAGTAGCACAGCTACCAGCCGTGGCCTGAGGGAATATTTACCTGGAGAAATTCAATCAGTGTGTGCCAAAACGACACACACACACACACACACACATAAAAACTCAATCAGTGTGTGCCAAAACGACACACACACACACACACACACACATACAAACTCAATCAGTGTGTGCCCTTCCAGCGACATATTTAGAATCTGCTATTATGTCAGGATCTAGTCTGCCCAGAGTGAAGACAGTTAGTAGAGACTGGTCATCTACCATGTTGATCCCCCCCAGACAGGACCATGCTGACCCCCCCCAGACAGGACCATGCTGACCCCCCCCCAGACAGGACCATGCTGACCCCCCCCCCCCAGACAGGACCATGTTGATCCCCCCCAGACAGGACCATGCTGATCCCCCCCAGACAGGACCATTATGTCAGGATCTAGTCTGCCCAGTGTGAAGACAGTTAGTAGAGACTGGTCATCTACCATGTTGACCCCCCCCCAGACAGGACCATGCTGCCCCCTCTCTTTGACTATCTCGCCTTGAAGGCCAACCGGGGTACTGCAGGCTGCCAGTACCAACTATATAATCCTCATAACTTCTTCTGTGAGCGATTTGAAAAATAACCGTTTCAAGAACATACATCTGGGGGAATAGAGGAAACGATTGGTACCATGATTCCCCTCCTGTCTCAGCCTCCAGTATTTATGCTGCAGTAGTTTATGTGTCGGGGGGCTGGGGTCAGTTTGTTATATCTGGAGTACTTCTCCTGTCCTATTCGGTGTCCTGTGTGAATCTAAGTGTGCGTTCTCTAATTCTCTCCTTCTCTCTTTCTTTCTCTCTCTCGGAGGACCTGAGCCCTAGGACCATGCCCCAGGACTACCTGACATGATGACTCCTTGCTGTCCCCAGTCCACCTGGCCATGCTGCTGCTCCAGTTTCAACTTCCACCTGACTGTGCTGCTGCTCCAGTTTCAACTGTTCTGCCTTATTATTATTCGACCATGCTGGTCATTTATGAACATTTGAACATCTTGGCCATGTTCTGTTATAATCTCCACCCGGCACAGCCAGAAGAGGACTGGCCACCCCACATAGCCTGGTTCCTCTCTAGGTTTCTTCCTAGGTATTGGCCTTTCTAGGGAGTTTTTCCTAGCCACCGTGCTTCTACACCTGCATTGCTTGCTGTTTGGGGTTTTAGGCTGGGTTTCTGTACAGCACTTTGAGATATCAGCTGATGTACGAAGGGCTATATAAATAAATTTGATTTGATTTGATGATTGTCTTTAAAAAACAACAACATTTGTACACGAATATTGACCACGAAGATTGACATTTTCTCGTTTACTGGGGGGGAGGGCATCCTGTATTCTGAATTGAGGGGCGGCAGTCGTTCTCCCCCTGGTCCCAAACCACTGATGAGTATTTGGGAGTATTTTAACACAATGTATTGGACCCAGGCCTGTGAACGTGTCTCTGCAGGTCCTTCTCTGGTTGGCGTGGTGAGGAAGGACTGGGCGTCTGACAACAGTATCGCCCTCTCCTGGACGGAGGTGGAACAGCAGCCTAACGTCATACTGGACTATGAGATCAAGTACTACGATAAGGTACAGTCCTATAGACCACATTTATGGAACACTTTAGTTGTATAGAGCAATGCAAAAAGGGTTGTCGGTTCGATTCCCACACGTCTCACATACTAAAAATGTATACACACACTGTATGCCAGCAGCATACCACCCTACATACCACTGCTGGCTTGCTTCTGAAGCTAAGCAGGGTTGGTTCTGGTCAGCAGCATACCACCCTACATACCACTGCAGGCTTGCTTCTGAAGCTAAGCAGTGTTGGTCCTGGTCTGTCCCTGGATGGGAGACCAGATGCTGCTGGAAGTGGTGTTGGAGGGCCAGTAGAAGGCACTCTTTCCTCTGGTCTCAAAAAATATCCCAATGCCCCAGGGCAGTGATTGCCCTGTGTAGTGTGCTGTGTAGTGTGCTGTCTTTCGGATGGGACGTCAAACGGGTGTCCTGACTCTCTGAGGTCATTAAAGATCCCATGGCACTTGTTGTAAGAGTAGGGGTGATAACCCCGGTGTCCTGGCTAAATTCCCAATCTGGCCCTCATACCATCACGGTCACCTAATCATCCCCAGCTTCCAATTGGCTCATTCATCCCCCTCCTCTCCCCTGTAAATATTCCCCAGGTCGTTGCTGTAAACGAGAACGTGTTCTCAGTCAACTTACCTGGTAAAATAAACAAGTCACATTGGATGTAAAGGTCTCTTTTAACCAGCGCTCCTCTAGGGGGCTACTGGATATAAAGGTCTCTGTTAACCAGCGCTCCTCTAGGGGGCTACTGGATATAAAGGTCTCTGTTAACCAGCGCTCCTCTAGGGGGCTACTGGATATAAAGGTCTCTGTTAACCAGGGCTCCTGTAGGGGGGCTACTGGATATAAAGGTCTCTGTTAACCAGCGCTCCTGGAGGGGGGCTACTGGATATAAAGGTCTCTTTCAACCAGCGCTCCACTAGGGGGGCTACTGGATATAAAGGTCTCTGTTAACCAGCGCTCCTCTAGGGGGCTACTGGATATAAAGGTCTCTGTTAACCAGTGCTCCTGGAGGGGGGCTACTGGATATAAAGGTCTCTGTTAACCAGCGCTCCTCTAGGGGGGGCTACTGGATATAAAGGTCTCTGTTAACCAGCGCTCATGGAGGGGGGCTACTGCATGCCTTATTTTGCTCCCACCCTGTTGTAAGTGAAGTCATTGTGGGCGTGTCCTCACCAGGAACAGGAACAGTCGGGCTACTCATCGACCCGTACCAAGGCCCTGGGCGTCGTCGTGACCGGTCTCAAGCCCTCCACTGTGTACGTGTTCCACGTGCGCGCTCGCACCGCCGCAGGCTTCACCGCTTACAGCAACACGGTTCACTTCTCCACCGGGGACGAGTGTGAGGACGCTTGTCTCAGTGTGTGTGTGTCTCAGTGTGTGTCTCAGTGTGTGTCTCTGTGTGTGTCTCTGTGTGTGTCTCTGTGTGTGTCTCTGTGTGTGTCTCAGTGTGTGTATCTCAGTGTGTGTGTCTCAGTGTGTGTGTAGTACTCAGTTGTGTGCTTGTCTCAGTGTGTGTGTCTCAGTATGTGTGTGTCTCAGTGTGTGTGTGTCTCAGTGTGTGTATCTCAGTGTGTGTAGTACTAAGTTGTGTGCTTGTCTCAGTGTGTATCTCAGTGTGTGTAGTACTCAGTTGTGTGCTTGTCTCAGTGTGTGTGTCTCAGTATGTGTGTGTCTCAGTGTGTGTGTGTCTCAGTGTGTGTATCTCAGTGTGTGTAGTACTCAGTTGTGTGCTTGTCTCAGTGTGTATCTCAGTATGTGTGTGTCTCAGTGTGTGTAGTACTAAGTTGTGTGCTTGTCTCTCTCTGCTCTGGCCCGTAACAGACTCAGGCATGGCAGCTGACCAGGGGCAGGTGCTCGTGGTTGTCACGGCAGCCGTGGGCGGGTTCTCCCTGGTCATCATCCTCACCCTCTTCTTCCTCATCACCGGACGGTAAGGGACATCCCCACTCCTTAGTAGTACACTACTTTACATCCCCACTCCTTACTAGTACACTACTTTACATCCCCACTCCTTAGTAGTACACTACTTTACATCCCCACTCCTTAGTAGTACACTACTTTACATCCCCACTCCTTAGTAGTACACTACTTTACATCCCCACTCCTTAGTAGTACACTACTTTACATCCCCACTCCTTAGTAGTACACTACTTTACATCCCCACTCCTTAGTAGTACACTACTTTACATCCCCACTCCTTAGTAGTACACTACTTTACATCCCCACTCCTTAGTAGTACACTACTTTACATCCCCACTCCTTAGTAGTACACTACTTTACATCCCCACTCCTTAGTAGTACACTACTTTACATCCCCTCTCCTTAGTAGTACACTACTTTACATCCCCACTCCTTAGTAGTACACTACTTTACATCCCCACTCCTTAGTAGTACACTACTTTACATCCCCACTCCTTAGTAGTACACTACTTTACATCCCCACTCCTTAGTAGTACACTACTTTACATCCCCTCTCCTTAGTAGTACACTACTTTACATCCCCACTCCTTAGTAGTACACTACTTTACATCCCACTCCTTAGTAGTACACTACTTTACATCCCCACTCCTTAGTAGTACACTACTTTACATCCCCACTCCTTAGTAGTACACTACTTTACATCCCCACTCCTTAGTAGTACACTACTTTACATCCCCTCTCCTTAGTAGTACACTACTTTACATCCCCACTCCTTAGTAGTACACTACTTTACATCCCCACTCCTAGTAGTACACTACTTTACATCCCCACTCCTTAGTAGTACACTACTTTACATCCCCACTCCTTAGTAGTACACTACTTTACATCCCCTCTCCTTAGTAGTACACTACTTTACATCCCCACTCCTTAGTAGTACACTACTTTACATCCCCACTCCTTAGTAGTACACTACTTTACATCCCCACTCTTTAGTAGTACACAACATACTTCTGAAGTAATACTTATGCCCCTCTCTCTCTCAATTCAGTGTACCCTTAGGTTGCCTTGACAACATACTTCTGAAGTAATACTTATGCCCCCCTCTCTCTCAAGTCAATGTGCCCTTAGGTTGCCTTGACAACAATTCAAGGGGCTGTAACCTTTCTGGTGCAGGCGTTCTGCTAGCGACCCACCTCGACAACATCCGAGCTCCAAATTCAAAATAAAGAAATAGTCATAATAAACATTCATAAAACTATACACGTGTTATACATCGGCTTAAAGATGAATTTCTCTTTAATCCAGACGCTTTGTCAGATTTCTAAAAGGCTTTACGGCGAAAGCACACCATGCGATTATCTGAGGACAGCGCCCCGCGTACAAAAGCATACAAACATTTTACAACCAAGTAAAGGAATTACAAAAGTCAGAAATAGCGATAAAAGTATTCACTTACCTTTGATGATCTTCATATGGTTGCACTCACAAGAGTCCCAACTACACAATAAATGTTTGTTTTGTTCGATAAAGTCCCTCTTTATATCCCAAAAGCTCTGTTTTGTTGGTGCGCTTTGTTCAGTAATCCACTGGCTCCAAGGCGGTCCAAACATGCAGACGAATACATCCTAATAATCCTAGTAAAATTCGTCGAAAAATGTCAAACGATGTTTATAATTAATCCTCAGGTTGTCAATTATCTAGATAATCGATAATATTTCAACCGGACAGCAGCGTATTCAATAGAAGGGAAACCACAAAGGGCCACGCACGCAAACCAGCTCTGCATTCTTCCTCAGTCCACTGACAAAAAGGGTCTCATTCTTCTTCATTTTTCAGGAAACAAGCCTTAAACAATGTCTAAAGACTGTTGACATCTAGTGGAAACCATAGGAACTGCCATCTGGGTCCTAACCCATTAGACACGGTACAGGCATTCAATTGAAAATAGGAACTGCAATCTGGGAGGCTGAAGTCATAGTTTTCAATAGCTTCACATTTGAAGTGGCTCGGAGCTCCAAAATGAAAATACCCACATCAAAGAAATCCCACTTCCTGGATGGATTTTCCTCAGGTTTTATTATTTTAACAGTTTTGGAAACTTTAGAGTGTTTTCTATTCAAATCTACCAATTATATGCATATCCTAGCTTCTGGGCATGAGTAACATGCAGTTTACTTTGGGCACGCTTCTCATCCAGACGTCGAAATACTGCCCCCTACCCAAGAGGCCATAAGAAGATTTATTGGCATGGGAAACATACCAAACAAAGCAAGTGAAATAGGTAATATACAACATTTAAAAATAAAAAATGAACAGTAAACATTACACTCAGAAGTTCCAAAAGAATAAAGACATTTCAAATGTCATATTATGTATATATATATATATAGGAATATATATACGGTGTTGTAATGATGTGCAGACAGTGAAAGTACAAAAGGGAAATTAAATCAACATAAATAAGCGTTGTATTTACAATGGTGTTTGTTCTTCACTGGTTGCCCTTTTCTTGTGGCAAAAGGTCACAAATCGTTCTGCTGTGATGAAACACTGTGGAATTTCACCCAGTAGATATGGGAATTAATCCAAATCTGGTTTGTTTTCGAATTCTTTGTGGGTCTGTCTAATCTGAGGGGAATATGGTGTCTCTAATATGGTCATACATTGGGCAGGAGGTTAGGAAGTGCAGCTCAGTTTCCACCTCATTTTGTGGGCAGAGAGCACATAGCCTGTCTTCTCTTGAGAGCCATGTCTGCCTACGGCGGCCTTTCTCAATAGCAAGGCTATGCTCACTGAGTCTGTACATAGTCAAAGCTTTCCTTAAATTTGGGTCAGTCACAGTGGACAGGTATTCTGCCACTGTGTACTCTGTTTAGGAACAAATAGCATTCTAGTTTGCTAATTCTAATTCTTGTTAATTCTTTCCAATTTGTCAAGTAATTATCTTTTTGTTTTCTCGTGATTTGGTTGGTGTCTGATTGTGTTGCTGTCCTGGGGCTCTGTGTGGTCTGTTTGTGTATGTGAACAGAGCCCCAGGACTCATTCTCTCCCTCTCCCTCGCCATCTCTCTTCTCTCCCCTCTCTCTTCAACCATTCCTCTTTCTCTCCCTTTCCCTCCCTCTCCCACTTCCTCCCCCTCTCTCTCCTCTCCTCTCTTCCCTCTCCTCCCCTCTCTCCCCCACCACTCCTCTCTCTCCTTCTCTCCCCTTTCTATTCTCTCTCTCTTTCTCTCCCCCTCTTCTCTCATTATTCCTGAGTGTGATTCAGTTAAAATCGGTTCAACCAGGCAGGTTTTAATGGACCCCCCCCCCCCCCCCCCCACATCCGCCAAGCTGTCCTTCTCATTTTCCCATTGGCTGGGACACTTTTATGCCTAATTACCCTGCATGCAATCCAGCTGCTGGCTGCTGGCTGTCTGGTTGTGTCCTCTCATTGGTTACTCCCCTGTCTGTCTGCAGCTACTACTGACTGACAGAGAGTGTATGAACTCTGACAGGAGGTTCAGATTGGGACTGGGCTACGACAGAGGATGAGTCCCAAATGGGACACTGACGGGAGGCTCAGATTGGGACTGGGCTACGACAGAGTATGAGTCCCAAATGGGACACTGACAGGAGGCTCAGATTGGGACTGGGCTACGACAGAGGATGAGTCCCAAATGGGACACTGACGGGAGTCTCAGATTGGGACTGGGCTACGACAGAGGATGAGTCCCAAATGGGACACTGACGGGAGGCTTAGATTGGGACTGGGCTACGTCAGAGGATGAGTCCCAAATGGGACACTGACGGGAGGCTCAGATTGGGACTGGGCTACGTCAGAGGATGAGTCCCAAATGGGACACTGACGGGAGGCTCAGATTGGGACTGGGCTATGACAGAGGATGAGTCCCAAATGGGACACTGACTGGAGGTTCAGATTGGGACTGGGCTACGACAGAGGATGAGTCCCAAATGGGACACTGACAGGAGGCTCAGATTGGGACTGGGCTACGTCAGAGGATGAGTCCCAAATGGGACACTGACAGGAAGCTCAGATTGGGACTGGGCTACGTCAGAAGATGAGTCCCAAATGGGACACTGACTGGAGGTTCAGATTGGGACTGGGCTACGACAGAGGATGAGTCCCAAATGAACACTGACGGGAGGCTCAGATTGGGACTGGGCTACGACAGAGGATGAGTCCCAAATGAACACTGACGGGAGGCTCAGATTGGGACTGGGCTACGTCAGAGGATGAGTCCCAAATGGGACACTGACGGGAGGCTCAGATTGGGACTGGGCTACGTCAGAGGATGAGTCCCAAATGGGACACTGACTGGAGGTTCAGATTGGGACTGGGCTACGACAGAGGATGAGTCCCAAATGGGACACTGACAGGAGGCTCAGATCAGTTAATCTATCCAGACGCTGTGAGATCTGACACGTGTCTGTAATGTAGTCAGACAGGAAACTCTACCTGTCTGTAATGTAGCCAGACAGGAACCTCTACCTGACATGTGTCTGTAATGTAGCCAGACAGGAACCTGACATAGTCCGCTGTGTCTCTCTCCTGGTCCAGGTGTCAGGTGTTCATCAAGGCTAAGATGCAGTCAGACGATAAGAGGAGGGCTCACTTTCAGAACGTGCTCCCTTTCCCTGGTATCAAGACGTATGTGGATCCTGACACATATGAAGACCCAACGCAGGCTGTCCACGAGTTCACCAAGGAGATAGATCCTTCTAGAATACGCATCGAGAGGGTGATAGGAGCAGGTACCGAGACACACACACACACAGACACACACACACACAGACACACACACACACAGACACACACACACACACACACACACACACACACACACACACACACACACACACACACACACACACACACACACACACACACACACACACACACACACACACACACATGCAAGCAGACATGCACACAGTAGTTATATAAGATGGTGTGTATAGACAGTGGACGGCAGTGGAGGTTAGAGCGTTGGGCCAGTAACCGAAAGGTTGCAAGATCGAATCCCGAGCTGACAAGGTAAAACATCTGTCGTTCTGCCCCTGAACAAGGCAGTTAACCCACTGTTCCTAGGCCAGTTAACCCACTGTTCCTAGGCCAGTTAGTGAGGGTTTCTCCCAGCAGTAGAATGTTATTGAGGGTTTCCCCCAGCAGTAGAATGTTATTGAGGGTTTCCCCCAGCAGTAGAATGTTACTGAGGGTTTCCCCCAGCAGTAGAATGTTATTGAGGGTTTCCCCCAGCAGTAGAATGTTGTTGAGGGTTTCCCCCAGCAGTGAGGGTTTCTCCCAGCAGTAGAATGTTATTGAGGGTTTCCCCAGCTGTAGAATGTTATTGAGGGTTTCCCCCAGCTGTAGAATGTTATTGAGGGTTTCCCCCAGCAGTAGAATGTTATTGAGGGTTTCCCCCAGCAGTAGAATGTTATTGAGGATTTCCCCCAGCAGTGAGGGTTTCTCCCAGCAGTAGAATGTTATTGAGGGTTTCCCCAGCTGTAGAATGTTATTGAGGGTTTCCCCCAGCAGTAGAATGTTATTGAGGGTTTCCCCCAGCAGTAGAATGTTATTGAGGGTTTCCCCCAGTAGTAGAATGTTATTGAGGGTTTCCCCCAGCAGTAGAATGTTATTGAGGGTTTCCCCCAGCTGTAGAATGTTATTGAGGGTTTCCCCCAGCAGTAGAATGTTATTGAGGGTTTCCCCCAGCTGTAGAATGTTATTGATAGTTTCCCCCAGCTGTAGAACGTTATTGAGGGTTTCCCCCAGCTGTAGAATGTTATTGAGGGTTTCCCCCAGCAGTAGAATGTTATTGAGGGTTTCTCCCAGCAGTAGAATGTTATTGAGGGTTTCCCCCAGCAGTAGAATGTTATTGAGGGTTTCCCCCAGCTGTAGAATGTTACTGAGGGTTTCTCCCAGCAGTAGAATGTTACTGAGGGTTTCCCCCAGCAGTAGAATGTTAGTGAGGGTTTCCCCCAGCTGTAGAATGTTATTGAGGGTTTCCCCCAGCTGTAGAATGTTATTGAGGGTTTCCCCCAGCAGTAGAATGTTATTGAGGGTTTCCCCCAGCTGTAGAATGTTATTGAGGGTTTCCCCCAGCTGTAGAATGTTACTGAGGGTTTCCCCCAGCAGTAGAATGTTACTGAGGGTTTCCCCCAGCAGTAGAATGTTATTGAGGGTTTCCCCCAGCAGTAGAATGTTAGTGTGGGTTTTCCCCCGCTGTAGAATGTTATTGAGGGTTTCCCCCAGCTGTAGAATGTTACTGAGGGTTTCCCCCAGCTGTAGAATGTTATTGAGGGTTTCCACCAGCAGTAGAATGTTATTGAGGGTTTCCCTCAGCTGTAGAATGTTACTGAGGGTTTCCCCCAGCAGTAGAATGTTATTGAGGGTTTCCCCCAGCAGTGAGGGTTTTCCCCAGCAGTAGAATGTTATTGAGGGTTTCCCCCAGCTGTATAATGTTATTGAGGGTTTCCCCCAGCAGTGAGGGTTTCCCCCAGCAGTAGAATGTTATTGAGGGTTTCCCCCAGCTGTAGAATGTTACTGAGGGTTTCCCCCAGCAGTAGAATGTTATTGAGGGTTTCCCCCAGCTGTAGAATGTTACTGAGGGTTTCCCCCAGCAGTAGAATGTTATTGAGGGTTTCCCCCAGCTGTAGAATGTTATTGAGGGTTTCCCCCAGCTGTAGAATGTTACTGAGGGTTTCCCCCAGCAGTAGAATGTTATTGAGGGTTTCCCCCAGCAGTAGAATGTTATTGAGGGTTTCCCCCAGCTGTAGAATGTTATTGAGGGTTTTCCCCAGCTGTAGAATGTTATTGAGGGTTTCCCCAGCTGTAGAATGTTATTGAGGGTATCCCCCAGCTGTAGAATGTTATTGAGGGTTTCCCCCAGCAGTAGAATGTTACTGAGGGTTTCCCCCAGCAGTAGAATGTTAGTGAGGGTTTCCCCCAGCAGTAGAATGTTACTGAGGGTTTCCCCCAGCTGTAGAATGTTATTGAGGGTTTCCCCCAGCTGTAGAATGTTATTGAGGGTTTCCCCCAGCAGTGAGGGTTTCCCCCAGCTGTAGAATGTTATTGAGGGTTTCCCCCAGCTGTAGAATGTTATTGAGGGTTTCCCCCAGCAGTAGAATGTTACTGAGGGTTTCCCCCAGCAGTAGAATGTTCTTGAGGGTTTCCCCCAGCTGTAGAATGTTATTGAGGGTTTCCCCCAGCTGTAGAATGTTATTGAGGGTTTCCCCCAGCAGTAGAATGTTATTGAGGGTTTCCCCCAGCAGTAGAATGTTATTGAGGGTTTCCCCCAGCAGTAGAATGTTACTGAGGGTTTCCCCCAGCAGTAGAATGTTATTGAGGGTTTCCCCCAGCAGTAGAATGTTATTGAGGGTTTCCCCCAGCAGTGAGGGTTTCTCCCAGCAGTAGAATGTTATTGAGGGTTTCCCCAGCTGTAGAATGTTATTGAGGGTTTCCCCCAGCTGTAGAATGTTATTGAGGGTTTCCCCCAGCAGTAGAATGTTATTGAGGGTTTCCCCCAGCAGTAGAATGTTATTGAGGGTTTCCCCCAGCAGTGAGGGTTTCTCCCAGCAGTAGAATGTTATTGAGGGTTTCCCCAGCTGTAGAATGTTATTGAGGGTTTCCCCCAGCAGTAGAATGTTATTGAGGGTTTCCCCCAGCAGTAGAATGTTATTGAGGGTTTCCCCCAGCAGTAGAATGTTATTGAGGGTTTCCCCCAGCAGTAGAATGTTATTGAGGGTTTCCCCCAGCTGTAGAATGTTATTGAGGGTTTCCCCCAGCAGTAGAATGTTATTGAGGGTTTCCCCCAGCTGTAGAATGTTATTGATAGTTTCCCCCAGCTGTAGAACGTTATTGAGGGTTTCCCCCAGCTGTAGAATGTTATTGAGGGTTTCCCCCAGCAGTATAATGTTACTGAGGGTTTCTCCCAGCAGTAGAATGTTATTGAGGGTTTCCCCCAGCAGTAGAATGTTATTGAGGGTTTCCCCCAGCTGTAGAATGTTACTGAGGGTTTCTCCCAGCAGTAGAATGTTACTGAGGGTTTCCCCCAGCAGTAGAATGTTAGTGAGGGTTTCCCCCAGCTCTAGAATGTTATTGAGGGTTTCCCCCAGCAGTAGAATGTTATTGAGGGTTTCCCCCAGCAGTAGAATGTTATTGAGGGTTTCCCCCAGCTGTAGAATGTTATTGAGGGTTTCCCCCAGCTGTAGAATGTTATTGAGGGTTTCCCCCAGCTGTAGAATGTTATTGAGGGTTTCCCCCAGCTGTAGAATGTTACTGAGGGTGTCCCCCAGCAGTAGAATGTTACTGAGGGTTTCCCCCAGCAGTAGAATGTTACTGAGGGTTTCCCCCAGCAGTAGAATGTTAGTGAGGGTTTTCCCCAGCTGTAGAATGTTATTGAGGGTTTCCCCCAGCTGTAGAATGTTACTGAGGGTTTCCCCCAGCTGTAGAATGTTATTGAGGGTTTCCACCAGCAGTAGAATGTTATTGAGGGTTTCCTCCAGCAGTAGAATGTTACTGAGGGTTTCCCCCAGCAGTAGAATGTTACTGAGGGTTTCCCCCAGCAGTAGAATGTTATTGAGGGTTTCCCCCAGTAGTAGAATGTTACTGAGGGTTTCCCCCAGCTGTAGAATGTTATTGAGGGTTTTCCCCAGCAGTAGAATGTTATTGAGGGTTTCCCCCAGCAGTAGAATGTTAGTGAGGGGTTTCCCCAGCAGTAGAATGTTACTGAGGGTTTCCTCCAGCAGTAGAATGTTACTGAGGGTTTCCCCCAGCAGTAGAATGTTATTGAGGGTTTCCCCCAGCAGTAGAATGTTATTGAGCGTTTTCCCCAGCTGTAGAATGTTATTGAGGGTTTCCCCCAGCAGTAGAATGTTATTGAGGGTTTCCTCCAGCAGTAGAATGTTACTGAGGGTTTCCCCCAGCTGTAGAATGTTATTGAGGGTTTCCCCCAGCTGTAGAATGTTATTGAGGGTTTCCCCCAGCTGTAGAATGTTATTGAGGGTTTCCCCCAGCTGTAGAATGTTATTGTGGGTTTCCCCCAGCTGTAGAATGTTATTGAGGGTTTCTCCCAGCTGTAGAATGTTACTGAGGGTTTCCCCCAGCAGTAGAATGTTATTGAGGGTTTCCCCCAGCTGTAGAATGTTATTGAGGGTTTCCCCCAGCAGTATAATGTTATTGAGGGTTTCCCCCAGCTGTTGAATGTTATTGAGGGTTTTCCCCAGCATTAGAATGTTTGTGAGGGTTTCCCCCAGCTGTAGAATGTTATTGAGGGTTTCCCCCAGCTGTAGAATGTTATTGAGGGTTTCCCCCAGCAGTAGAATGTTATTGAGGGTTTCCCCCAGCAGTATAATGTTATTGAGGGTTTCCCCCAGCTGTAGAATGTTATTGAGGGGTTTCCCCAGCTGTAGAATGTTATTGAGGGTTTCCCCAGCTGTAGAATGTTATTGAGGGTTTCCCCCAGCAGTAGAATGTTACTGAGAGTTTCCCCCAGCAGTAGAATGTTAGTGAGGGTTTCCCCCAGCAGTTGAATGTTACTGAGGGTTTCCCCCAGCAATATAATGTTATTGAGGGTTTCCCCCAGCTGTAGAATGTTACTGAGGGTTTCCCCCAGCTGTAGAATGTTATTGAGGGTTTCCCCCAGCTGTAGAATGTTATTGAGGGTTTCCCCCAGCTGTAGAATGTTATTGAGGGTTTCCCCCAGCAGTAGAATGTTATTGAGGGTTTCCCCCAGCAGTAGAATGTTATTGAGGGTTTCCCCCAGCAGTAGAATGTTATTGAGGGTATCCCCCAGCAGTAGAATGTTAGTGAGGGTTTCTCCCAGCAGTAGAATGTTAGTGAGGGTTTCTCCCAGCAGTAGAATGTTATTGAGGGTTTCCCCCAGCAGTAGAATGTTATTGAGGGTTTCCCCCAGCAGTAGAATGTTATTGAGGGTTTCCCCCAGCAGTAGAATGTTATTGAGGGTTTCCCCCAGCAGTGAGGGTTTCTCCCAGCAGTAGAATGTTAGTGAGGGTTTCCCCCAGCTGTAGAATGTTACTGAGGGTTTCTCCCAGCAGTAGAATGTTACTGAGGGTTTCCCCCAGCAGTAGAATGTTAGTGAGGGTTTCCCCCAGCTGTAGAATGTTAGTGAGGGTTTCCCCCAGCTGTAGAATGTTACTGAGGGTTTCCCCGAGCAGTAGAATGTTAGTGAGGGTTTCCCCCAGCTGTAGAATGTTACTGAGGGTTTCCCCCAGCAGTAGAATGTTATTGAGGGTTTCCCCCAGCAGTGAGGGTTTTCCCCAGCAGTAGAATGTTATTGAGGGTTTCCCCCAGCAGTGAGGGTTTTCCCAAGCTGTAGAATGTTATTGAGGGTTTCCCCCAGCTGTAGAATGTTATTGCGGGTTTCCCCCAGCTGTAGAATGTTACTGAGGGTTTCCCCCAGCTGTAGAATGTTATTGAGGGTTTCCCCCAGCTGTAGAATGTTATTGAGGGTTTTCCCCAGCAGTGAGGGTTTTCCCCAGCTGTAGAATGTTATTGAGGGTTTCCCCCAGCTGTAGAATGTTATTGAGGGTTTCTCCCAGCTGTAGAATGTTATTGAGGGTTTCCACCAGCAGTAGAATGTTATTGAGGGTTTCCTCCAGCAGTAGAATGTTATCGAGGGTTTCCCCCAGCAGTAGAATGTTATTGAGGGTTTCCCCCAGCTGTAGAATGTTATTGAGGGTTTCTCCCAGCTGTAGAATGTTATTGAGGGTTTCCCCCAGCAGTAGAATGTTACTGAGGGTTTCCCCAGCTGTAGAATGTTATTGAGGGTTTCCCCCAGCTGTAGAATGTTATTGAGGGTTTCCCCCAGCTGTAGAATGTTACTGAGGGTTTCCCCCAGCTGTAGAATGTTATTGAGGGTTTCCCCCAGCTGTAGAATGTTATTGAGGGTTTCCCCCAGCTGTAGAATGTTATTGAGGGTTTCCACCAGCATTAGAATGTTATTGAGGGTTTCCTCCAGCAGTAGAATGTTACTGAGGGTTTCCCCCAGCAGTAGAATGTTACTGAGGGTTTCCCCCAGCAGTAGAATGTTATTGAGGGTTTCCCCCAGCAGTAGAATGTTATTGAGGGTTTCCCCCAGCTGTAGAATGTTATTGAGGGTTTCCCCCAGCAGTGAGGGTTTCTCCCAGCAGTAGAATGTTATTGAGGGTTTCCCCAGCTGTAGAATGTTATTTAGGGTTTCCCCCAGCTGTAGAATGTTATTGAGGGTTTCCCCCAGCAGTAGAATGTTATTGAGGGTTTCCCCCAGCAGTAGAATGTTATTGAGGGTTTCCCCCAGCAGTGAGGGTTTCTCCCAGCAGTAGAATGTTATTGAGGGTTTCCCCAGCTGTAGAATGTTATTGAGGGTTTCCCCCAGCAGTAGAATGTTATTGAGGGTTTCCCCCAGCAGTAGAATGTTATTGAGGGTTTCCCCCAGCAGTAGAATGTTATTGAGGGTTTCCCCCAGCAGTAGAATGTTATTGAGGGTTTCCCCCAGCTGTAGAATGTTATTGAGGGTTTCCCCCAGCAGTAGAATGTTATTGAGGGTTTCCCCCAGCTGTAGAATGTTATTGATAGTTTCCCCCAGCTGTAGAACGTTATTGAGGGTTTCCCCCAGCTGTAGAATGTTATTGAGGGTTTCCCCCAGCAGTATAATGTTATTGAGGGTTTCTCCCAGCAGTAGAATGTTATTGAGGGTTTCCCCCAGCAGTAGAATGTTATTGAGGGTTTCCCCCAGCTGTAGAATGTTACTGAGGGTTTCTCCCAGCAGTAGAATGTTACTGAGGGTTTCCCCCAGCAGTAGAATGTTAGTGAGGGTTTCCCCCAGCTCTAGAATGTTATTGAGGGTTTCCCCCAGCAGTAGAATGTTTTTGAGGGTTTCCCCCAGCAGTAGAATGTTATTGAGGGTTTCCCCCAGCTGTAGAATGTTATTGAGGGTTTCCCCCAGCTGTAGAATGTTATTGAGGGTTTCCCCCAGCTGTAGAATGTTATTGAGGGTTTCCCCCAGCTGTAGAATGTTACTGAGGGTGTCCCCCAGCAGTAGAATATTACTGAGGGTTTCCCCCAGCAGTAGAATGTTACTGAGGGTTTCCCCCAGCTGTAGAATGTTAGTGAGGGTTTTCCCCAGCTGTAGAATGTTATTGGGGGTTTCCCCCAGCTGTAGAATGTTACTGAGGGTTTCCCCCAGCTGTAGAATGTTATTGAGGGTTTCCACCAGCAGTAGAATGTTATTGAGGGTTTCCTCCAGCAGTAGAATGTTACTGAGGGTTTCCCCCAGCAGTAGAATGTTACTGAGGGTTTCCCCCAGCAGTAGAATGTTATTGAGGGTTTCCCCCAGCAGTAGAATGTTACTGAGGGTTTCCCCCAGCTGTAGAATGTTATTGAGGGTTTTCCCCAGCAGTAGAATGTTATTGAGGGTTTCCCCCAGCAGTAGAATGTTAGTGAGGGGTTTCCCCAGCAGTAGAATGTTACTGAGGGTTTCCTCCAGCAGTAGAATGTTACTGAGGGTTTCCCCCAGCAGTAGAATGTTTTTGAGGGTTTCCCCCAGCAGTAGAATGTTATTGAGCGTTTTCCCCAGCTGTAGAATGTTATTGAGGGTTTCCCCCAGCAGTAGAATGTTATTGAGGGTTTCCTCCAGCAGTAGAATGTTACTGAGGGTTTCCCCCAGCTGTAGAATGTTATTGAGGGTTTCCCCCAGCTGTAGAATGTTATTGAGGGTTTCCCCCAGCTGTAGAATGTTATTGAGGGTTTCCCCCAGCTGTAGAATGTTATTGAGGGTTTCCCCCAGCTGTAGAATGTTATTGAGGGTTTATCCCAGCTGTAGAATGTTACTGAGGGTTTCCCCCAGCAGTAGAATGTTATTGAGGGTTTCCCCCAGCTGTAGAATGTTATTGAGGGTTTCCCCCAGCTGTTGAATGTTATTGAGGGTTTTCCCCAGCAGTAGAATGTTAGTGAGGGTTTCCCCCAGCTGTAGAATGTTATTGAGGGTTTCCCCCAGCTGTAGAATGTTATTGAGGGTTTCCCCCAGCAGTAGAATGTTATTGAGGGTTTCCCCCAGCAGTATAATGTTATTGAGGGTTTCCCCCAGCTGTAGAATGTTATTGAGGGGTTTCCCCAGCTGTAGAATGTTATTGAGGGTTTCCCCAGCTGTAGAATGTTATTGAGGGTTTCCCCCAGCAGTAGAATGTTACTGAGAGTTTCCCCCAGCAGTAGAATGTTAGTGAGGGTTTCCCCCAGCAGTTGAATGTTACTGAGGGTTTCCCCCAGCAATATAATGTTATTGAGGGTTTCCCCCAGCTGTAGAATGTTACTGAGGGTTTCCCCCAGCTGTAGAATGTTATTGAGGGTTTCCCCCAGCTGTAGAATGTTATTGAGGGTTTCCCCCAGCTGTAGAATGTTATTGAGGGTTTCCCCCAGCAGTAGAGTGTTATTGAGGGTTTCCCCCAGCAGTAGAATGTTATTGAGGGTTTCCCCCAGCTGTAGAATGTTATTGAGGGTTTCCCCCAGCAGTAGAATGTTATTGAGGGTTTCCCCCAGCAGTATAATGTTATTGAGGGTTTCCCCCAGCTGTAGAATGTTATTGAGGGGTTTCCCCAGCTGTAGAATGTTATTGAGGGTTTCCCCAGCTGTAGAATGTTATTGAGGGTTTCCCCCAGCAGTAGAATGTTACTGAAAGTTTCCCCCAGCAGTAGAATGTTAGTGAGGGTTTCCCCCAGCAGTTGAATGTTACTGAGGGTTTCCCCCAGCAATATAATGTTATTGAGGGTTTCCCCCAGCAATATAATGTTATTGAGGGTTTCCCCCAGCTGTAGAATGTTACTGAGGGTTTCCCCCAGCTGTAGAATGTTATTGAGGGTTTCCCCCAGCTGTAGAATGTTATTGAGGGTTTCCCCCAGCAGTAGAATTTTATTGAGGGTTTCCCCCAGCAGTAGAATGTTATTGAGGGTTTCCCCCAGCTGTAGAATGTTATTGAGGGTTTCCCCCAGCAGTAGAATGTTATTGAGGGTTTCCCCCAGCAGTAGAATGTTATTGAGGGTTTCCCCCAGCAGTAGAATGTTATTGAGGGTTTCCCCCAGCAGTAGAATGTTATTGAGGGTATCCCCCAGCAGTAGAATGTTAGTGAGGGTTTCTCCCAGCAGTAGAATGTTAGTGAGGGTTTCTCCCAGCAGTAGAATGTTATTGAGGGTTTCCCCCAGCAGTAGAATGTTATTGAGGGTTTCCCCCAGCAGTAGAATGTTATTGAGGGTTTCCCCCAGCAGTAGAATGTTATTGAGGGTTTCCCCCAGCAGTAGAATGTTATTGAGGGTTTCCCCCAGCAGTGAGGGTTTCTCCCAGCAGTAGAATGTTATTGAGGGTTTCCCCAGCTGTAGAATGTTATTGAGGGTTTCCCCCAGCTGTAGAATGTTATTGAGGGTTTCCCCCAGCAGTAGAATGTTATTGAGGGTTTCCCCCAGCAGTAGAATGTTATTGAGGGTTTCCCCCAGCAGTGAGGGTTTCTCCCAGCAGTAGAAGGTTATTGAGGGTTTCCCCAGCTGTAGAATGTTATTGAGGGTTTCCCCCAGCAGTAGATTGTTATTGAGGGTTTCCCCCAGCAGTAGAATGTTATTGAGGGTTTCCCCCAGCAGTAGAATGTTATTGAGGGTTTCCCCCAGCAGTAGAATGTTATTGAGGGTTTCCCCCAGCTGTAGAATGTTATTGAGGGTTTCCCCCAGCAGTAGAATGTTATTGAGGGTTTCCCCCAGCTGTAGAATGTTATTGAGGGTTTCCCCCAGCTGTAGAACGTTATTGAGGGTTTCCCCCAGCTGTAGAATGTTATTGAGGGTTTCCCCCAGCAGTAGAATGTTATTGAGGGTTTCTCCCAGCAGTAGAATGTTATTGAGGGTTTCCCCCAGCAGTAGAATGTTATTGAGGGTTTCCCCCAGCTGTAGAATGTTACTGAGGGGTTTCCCCCAGCAGTAGAATGTTAGTGAGGGTTTCCCCCAGCTGTAGAATGTTAGTGAGGGTTTCCCCCAGCTGTAGAATGTTACTGAGGGTTTCCCCGAGCAGTAGAATGTTAGTGAGGGTTTCCCCCAGCTGTAGAATGTTACTGAGGGTTTCCCCCAGCAGTAGAATGTTATTGAGGGTTTCCCCCAGCAGTGAGGGTTTTCCCCAGCAGTAGAATGTTATTGAGGGTTTCCCCCAGCAGTGAGGGTTTTCCCAAGCTGTAGAATGTTATTGAGGGTTTCCCCCAGCTGTAGAATGTTATTGCGGGTTTCCCCCAGCTGTAGAATGTTACTGAGGGTTTCCCCCAGCTGTAGAATGTTATTGAGGGTTTCCCCCAGCTGTAGAATGTTATTGAGGGTTTTCCCCAGCAGTGAGGGTTTTCCCCAGCTGTAGAATGTTATTGAGGGTTTCCCCCAGCTGTAGAATGTTATTGAGGGTTTCTCCCAGCTGTAGAATGTTATTGAGGGTTTCCACCAGCAGTAGAATGTTATTGAGGGTTTCCTCCAGCAGTAGAATGTTATTGAGGGTTTCCCCCAGCAGTAGAATGTTATTGAGGGTTTTCCCCAGCTGTAGAATGTTATTGAGGGGTTCTCCCAGCTGTAGAATGTTATTGAGGGTTTCCCCCAGCAGTAGAATGTTACTGAGGGTTTCCCCAGCTGTAGAATGTTATTGAGGGTTTCCCCCAGCTGTAGAATGTTATTGAGGGTTTCCCCCAGCTGTAGAATGTTACTGAGGGTTTCCCCCAGCTGTAGAATGTTATTGAGGGTTTCCCCCAGCTGTAGAATGTTACTGAGGGTTTCCCCCAGCTGTAGAATGTTATTGAGGGTTTCCCCCAGCTGTAGATGTTATGAGGGTTTCCCCCAGCTGTAGAATGTTATTGAGGGTTTCCACCAGCATTAGAATGTTATGAGGGTTTCTCCCAGCAGTAGAATGTTATTGAGGGTTTCCCCAGCTGTAGAATGTTATTGAGGGTTTCCCCAGCTGTCGAATGTTATTGAGGGTTTCCCCCAGCAGTAGAAATGTTATTGAGGGTTTCCCCCAGCAGTAGAATGTTATTGAGGGTTTCCCCAGCAGTGGAGGGTTTCTCCCAGCAGTAGAATGTTATTGAGGGTTTCCCCAGCTGTAGATGTTATTGAGGGTTTCCCCCCAGCAAGTAGAATGTTTTGAGGGTTTCCCCCAGCAGTAGAATGTTATTGAGGGTTTCCCCCAGCAGTAGAATGTTATTGAGGGTTTCCCCCAGCAGTAGAATGTTATTGAGGTTCCCCCAGCTGTAGAATGTTATTGAGGGTTTCCCCCAGCAGTAGAATGTTATTGAGGGTTTCCCCCAGCTGTAGATGTTATTGAGGGTTTCCCCCAGCTGTAGAACGTTATTGAGGGTTTCCCCCAGCTGTAGAATGTTATTGAGGGTTTTCCCCCAGCAGTAGAATGTTATTGAGGGTTTCTCCCAGCAGTAGAATGTTATTGAGGGTTTCCCCAGCAGTAGAATGTTATTGAGGGTTTCCCCCAGCTGTAGAATGTTACTGAGGGTTTCTCCCAGCAGTAGAATGTTACTGAGGGTTTCCCCCAGCAGTAGAATGTTAGTGAGGGTTTCCCCCAGCTGTAGAATGTTAGGTGAGGTTTTCCCCCAGCTGTAGAATGTTACTGAGGGTTTCCCCGAGCAGTAGAATGTTAGTGAGGGTTTCCCCCAGCTGTAGAATGTACTGAGGGTTTCCCCCAGCAGTAGAATGTTATTGAGGGTTTCCCCCAGCAGTGAGGGTTTTCCCCAGCAGTAGAATGTTATGAGGGTTTCCCCCAGCAGTGAGGGTTTTCCCAAGCTGTAGAATGTTATTGAGGGTTTCCCCCAGCTGTAGAATGTTATTGCGGGTTTCCCCCAGCTGTAGAATGTTACTGAGGGTTTCCCCCAGCTGTAGAATGTTATTGAGGGTTTCCCCCAGCTGTAGAATGTTATTGAGGGTTTTCCCCAGCAGTGAGGGTTTTCCCCAGCTGTAGAATGTTATTGAGGGTTTCCCCCAGCTGTAGAATGTTATTGAGGGTTTCTCCCAGCTGTAGAATGTTAATTGAGGTTTCCACCAGCAGTAGAATGTTATTGAGGTTTCCTCCAGCAGTAGAATGTTATTGAGGGTTTTCCCCCAGCAGTAGAATGTTATTGAGGGTTTCCCCCAGCTGTAGAATGTTATTGAGGGTTTCTCCCAGCTGTAGAATGTTATTGAGGGTTTCCCCAGCAGTAGAATGTTACTGAGGGTTTCCCCAGCTGTAGAATGTTATTGAGGGTTTCCCCCCCCAGCTGTAGAATGTTATTGAGGGTTTCCCCCAGCTGTAGAATGTTACTGAGGGTTTCCCCCAGCTGTAGAATGTTATTGAGGGTTTCCCCCAGCTGTAGAATGTTATTGAGGGTTTCCCCCAGCTGTAGAATGTTATTGAGGGTTTCCACCAGCATTAGAATGTTATTGAGGGTTTTCCTCCAGCAGTTAGAATGTTACTGAGGGTTTCCCCCAGCAGTAGAATGTTACTGAGGGTTTCCCCCAGCAGTAGAATGTTATTGAGGGTTTCCCCCAGCAGTAGAATGTTATTGAGGTTTCCCCCAGCTGTAGAATGTTATTGAGGGTTTCCTCCAGCTGTAGATGTTATTGAGGGTTTCCCCCCAGCTGTAGAATGTTATGAGGGTTTCCTCCAGCTGTAGAATGTTAGTGCGGGTTTCCCCCAGCTGTAGAATGGTTATGAGGGTTTCCCCCAGCTGTAAGAATGTTTACTGAGGGTTTCCCCCAGCTGTAGAATGTTACTGAGGGTTTCCCCAGCAGTGAGGGTTTTCCCCCAGCTGTAGAATGTTATTGAGGGTTTCCCCCAGTAGTAGAATGTTATTGAGGGTTTCTCCCAGCTGTAGAATGTTATTGAGGGTTTCCCCAGCAGTAGAATGTTATTGAGGGTTTCCCCCAGCTGTAGAATGTTATTGAGGGTTTCCCCCAGCTGTAGAATGTTTTTGAGGGTTTCCCCCAGCAGTAGAATGTTATTGAGGGTTTCCCCCAGCAGTAGAATGTTATTGAGGGTTTCCCCCAGCAGTAGAATGTTATTGAGGGTTTCCCCCAGCAGTAGAATGTTATTGAGGGTTTCCCCCAGCTGTAGAATGTTAGTGAGGGTTTCCCCCAGCAGTAGAATGTTATTGAGGGTTTCCCCCAGCTGTAGAATGTTATTGAGGGTTTCCCCCAGCAGTAGAATGTTATTGAGGGTTTCCCCCAGCTGTAGAATGTTATTGAGGGTTTCCCCCAGCTGTAGAATGTTACTGAGGGTTTCCCCAGCTGTAGAATGTTATTGAGGGTTTCCCCCAGCAGTAGAATGTTACTGAGGGTTTCCTCCAGCAGTAGAATGTTATTGAGGGTTTCCCCCAGCTGTAGAATGTTACTGAGGGTTTCCCCAGCTGTAGAATGTTATTGAGGGTTTCCCCCAGCTGTAGAATGTTAGTGAGGGTTTCCCCAGCAGTAGAATTTATTGAGGGTTTCCCCCAGCTGTAGAATGTTATTGAGGGTTTCCCCCAGCTGTAGAATGTTATGAGGGTTTCCCCAGCTGTAGAATGTTATTGAGGGTTCCTCCAGCAGTAGAATGTTACTGAGGGTTTCCCCAGCTGTAGAATGTTACTGAGGGTTTCCCCAGCTGTAGAATGTTATTGAGGTTTCCCCCAGCAGTAGAATGTTATTGAGTTTCCCCCAGCTGTAATTTACTGAGGGTTTCCTTAGCTGAGGTTTCCCCCAGCAGTAGAATGTTATTGAGGGTTTCCCCCAGCTGTAGAATGTTATTGAGGGTTTCCCCCAGCTGTAGAATGTTACTGAGGGTTTCCCCCAGCTGTAGAATGTTATTGAGGTTTCCCCCAGCTGTAGAATGTTATTGAGGGTTTTCCCCCAGCAGTGAGGTTTTTCCCCCGCTGTAGAATGTTATTGAGGGTTTCCCCCAGCTGTAGAATGTTATTGAGGGTTTCTCCCAGCTGTAGAATGTATTGAGGGTTTCCCCAGCTGTAGAATGTTACTGAGGGTTCCCCCAGCTGTAATGTTACTGAGGGTTTCCCCCAGCTGAGAATGTTATTGAGGTTTCCTCCAGCAGTAGAATGTTATTGAGGGTTTCCCCCAGCAGTAGAATGTTATTGAGGGTTTCCCCCAGCAGTAGAATGTTATTGAGGGTTTCCCCAGCTGTAGAATGTTATTGAGGGGTTTCCCCAGCATTGAGGGTTTTCCCCAGCTGTAGAATGTTATTGAGGGTTTCCCCCCCAGCTGTAGAATGTTATTGAGGGTTTCTCCCGCTGTAGAATGTTATTGAGGGTTTCCCCCAGCTGTAGAATGTTTCCTGAGGGTTTCCC